>NW_024884944.1:353171-362269 GCF_019232065.1 Centrocercus urophasianus
CACACACACTGCACACACTGCTCTGCAGGCAGGGCTGAGGGCACCCAGAAGGATCCCAAGCTGCCCCAGCGCCATTTTTATGAATGCTTAATGATCTCTCAATCATTAGCATCAGCCTTTAAAAAGCAAATGCAGCACCTACAGTGTTCATTACCCTCCCCCTCCCCCCTTTTCAGGGTCTCAATCGAGGCAGTCAAGCATGCAAACTGATCCTGTCGCCAGCAAAAGCATTTCCTTTCACTGTGGTCAGCCAAAAGCAGGGGAAGAAAATGGAAGTGACTTGGAGTTATGGCACCAAAAAGGCCAGACAAGCAAGGAAATAATCAACTCCACATGAGCCACTTCTAGCCCATCACAATGCAAAGGGCCCACGACTAACCCCAGGAAAGGTCAGCGGGACTATGGGGGTCAGAAGCTGAAAAAGGCAATAGTGAGCAGCTGCCAGCTGCAATAAGAATCAATGTGTTCCTAATTACGCTCTCCAAGAGGAGACCCCAACACCGAGGAGCCGTGCTGCAGTCACAGCTCGTGTCAAAAAAAAGAAGTGCTCCCATTTTACTCTCTCCACCCCAAGCACTGAAACTGCAGTTTCTGCGTTACTAAATTGCAGGAAGCCGAGCGATGGAGATAAGCAATCAGGCATTTACATAAGGGTTGGGGTTTTGTTCAAACACCATCACCAGGAATTACAGCATCGCCAAAGACGGGGCTGCAAGAGTCACAGTAATAAAGTGCTGTACTCCAAAGGTGCTTCTGTGAACGCTGAGCCCTGAGCAACCAGCCCAGCACTCCCTGCATCCCAAAGCACACTCCAGCCCAAGAGGGAAAACCCCACCGGGATTCGCTGGGGAAAAGGATCAGAGAATGCGCTCAGGGCAGCAGCAGAAACCGAAGGGCAGCGCAGGGCTCGGCGCCCAGCTGAGCTGTGCCACAGCAGAGCTGCTCGTCGGGACGCCCTGCAGCCTCCATCCTTTCTAATCCACACAGGGATGCGCTTCTGCCTCCGGGCAGACGGAGCGCTGAGGATGAGGGAGGCAGGGATGTGGGCAGTGCAGGGCAGGGGCTGCATCCCGCAGTGCCCTGTGCAACATCAGCCCCTCCAGGCAGCGTTTGGTGCCACGGGACAGAAGTGACGGGAGAAGGCATTAAGGGCTGGGAACAAAACCCACATCGGCCCCAGAGCCGGCGTGCAGATGGAGCAGCGCCGCCAGATTCCTCTGAGCTGCTCTCAGGCCTGGGAAGCCTCACGGCTGGTATCAGCTGTTGGACACGGATCAAAGTTTAGCTTTCCATTAATCCTTTGAGTAATAAGTGAAGCTGATAGCGAATTTTTTCGAGAAGACAGTTAAGATTACTCAGATACTTAATTTGCACTCCAATATTTCAAAAACACCTTGACTTTAAAACCTCAGTCTTGGCGTACATATGGTCTTGATAGAAGCACGCACGCTTTGGCATCGGCTGCAGAAATGGATTTGTGAGCGGAGTGAAGAAAAGTTAACGGTTTGTGTGCTGTGCTGCTCTCGCAGAGCTCAGCCCTGCTGGCACAGAGGCGCCCGCTGGGACCGCCGGGATGCGACCCACGGCACCGCGAGGCGCTGGGCTTCAGCAGGAACCTCAAAGCAAAAGGCTGACAGCCCCCCGCTGCCACGCTAATGAAGTGGGTATGGATTTGAGCTTCTGGCCTCGGGGGGAAGAAAAGGAATGGAGCATTAGCCTAATGTACAGCTCTGCTCGGCCGCAATTATCCCTAAATGCCTAACTAGGGGCTTTTAGACCCCGAGGGACCCAGAGGCACCATTAGTGGAACAGTCCCAAACGGCCCTCGCCCCTTCCCGCTCCCATCCCCATTCCTGCAGCTCACTGCTGTGCTCTCCCCGGCTGCTGGCAGTGCTCCCCATTCTTCCAGCACCACCGATTGGATCTTCTGATTTCCAGCCAAGTGACCTCATTGAGCACAGCATTTCACAACCGCTTCAGCCCAGCACCTTCCTCCAGGGCACGGCGCATCCCCCACCTGCAGCACCCACCACACGGGCAGAGAGGGGAGCACAGCACTGAGCGGGAGGAGACAAACAACCATAGAGGGAACGCTGCACCCCAATGCCATGAAGCCTCAGGCCAACATACAGAGCACCTTCCCAGTATCTTTAAACTGCAAGAATGTGATAAGTTTGGGAAAAGGTAGTAAACACAACTCCAAGTGAGGCACAGCCCTCCCCAGTGAGCAAGGGGACTCACAGGGCTGGCTGTCCTTGATGAGCATCTCTGATAGCTCCTTGTTTGTTAGCTCTCCAGTTGCTATAACCAGGGCCAAGCACAACTTTAAAAAGGACAAGAACTGCAGGGCTGCCCTGTCCTACAAGCCAAGCCGTACAGGTTCTCCGACAAGGGAGCTCACGTCCAAACACACTGCATGCAGCACACAATGCAGGGCCTGCCCAGCTGGGGAGCAGAAAAGTTCCCAAGAAGAGCCCCAGCAGACAGCAGGCTCATTTCTGAGGTGGCTGCAATGAGCGCTGACACCTCGTCCCTCGGCAGCAACAGCCCCGAAGAACAGCAAGCAGCTCTCCGTGCCCCCACGTCCAACTCAGTCTGTTGGAACTTGCAGGATCCATGCTATCCGTGATCCCTTAAAGGGAAGCACGACTATTAAATCCACACCTGCAGCCAGAATTTATAGCAACCCCATCGACTGCTGTCTGACATCATCGGCAATTAGGAGCCTGTGAACTCATGGCTGCAGGATATGGGAGGTGCGGGGAGCATTACTGCAGGCTCTCACTCACCCTTCAGAATTCACTGCTGGTGGAGAGTGAATAAAAACAGGATTATGCATAAGAGCAGAGCAGTCGAACAGTTCTGACTCTCTTCCCTGCTCCAGATTGTTGCTTTCCTCCTCGCACGGCTCGGCGCCGAGCTCAGCAGATAACTGCAGCCAGGACCGATCCCACCCCACGTCAGCATCCATCCCGTAGCAAGAAAAACAAGATTAAGGAGCACCGCGGCATTAGTCTTCATTTAAACTTGGCAAGGAGAGCAAGAGCTCTTTCTGTTGGCTCCTCTTTGTGTTTTTAAGCAGTCTCAGACTCAGCCAGAGAAAGGTGCCTGGACTTTTTAATAGTTGGGGATTAGAAAGGACAACACTTGTACACTTGCCAGACCCCAGATAAGTCGTGAATGCTTAGGTTAAGCAGGCGAGCATCTGCCTCCTGCAATATATACATTTCCAGAGTGAAAATAAACAGCTTCACACCTCCGGCTCAGAGAAGGGCTTCGGCTTCTTCTGCGTCCTCAACCTGCCACCTACCAGACAAGGAAAGGGCGCGGGGTGAAGGTCACTGCCAGCTCCTCCTGCAGCCCACAGGAGCACAGCAGAGCGGCTCGCGCCCAGCACCGGGACCGGAGCAGAACTGCAACCCACAGCAACTGCAGCTTGGTTTGCCTCCACCACGTTCTCCACGTGTGGCAGCCTACATATATAAGCAGTGACAAATGCACTAATTAAAAAAATGCCAGCTTGGAAACTCGACTGTTTTTCAAGTGCTCAGAAGTCCATAACCCAGAGGGCTGCACCTCGAATTACTGCGAGCACTAAATTCATCGGAGATCTGCTTCTGTGACGACTTCCAGCGCTGCACAGACTCAATGCGTGGGGCCACACAGCCGCCGGCCCTCCTCCCCCAGCACCCACCATCCATTATCCCCCTCTGGGCTCCTCTCTGCCCGCTCCCAACAGGCACAGCAACGGGAAGCGCCTCAGTCTGAATATCTGAATTTAAAATTATACCATCGGGCCCAAAATTTCAACATATTTTGAGAGTTTTGGTAATAACATTTCTGATTACATCCGTTGCCAGCTTCCTTCTACACCCTTACAAAGATTTGAAGTATACATTCCAATTTCATTCGGCAACAAAGATTAGTGGCAAGAACAGAAAACATCTTCTGTTCCAAGAAACCCTCGGGGTTTTCCTCCTCAGCTCACATTTCATTAGAGGAGGCTCCAACCTCCGGGCTGCGATGTCACTGCAAGGTATTGAGGCAATCAGCCTCCGTGCCCCGCCAACACGCACGGATGGAAGGCTGCTGAGAAACAAAGGGCTCCTGAAGCGACTGCAGGCAAAACAGTTCCTTAAAAGTAACAGTCCTCAGCAAACAGCACGCAGAGCCGGGCCTGGCCTTCCCTCAGCGTGGCTGCAATGCGAGAGCTGCATTCTGCGGGGAAAAGGGGCAGAAGCCACGCGGCGCTGTTGCTGCTGCAGGCAGCGGAGCACAGCCACGATCCATCACCGCCCTCAGCACCCAGCCTGCGCAGCCCAGGGCACCCAGAAACTCCGCTGGGTGCTGCAGCGCTCGAGGCCACCACGTCCCCACGGGGCCCAAAGCAAAGCAACGCCACTGCCACGACAGCGAGCGCTGCTCCCTGAGACGGGGCTGCAGGCAGCTCCCAACCCTCACCCACCTGCAGACATCTGACACGGCCCCAAGCCTTCCCCCCCTTCCGTACGCGCTGGGATTTCAGCGGGCCCCGCAGAATGAGACGGCGAAGACAGACGCAGTTCGGTGGGGGAGGAGAGGCACGCACTATTAAACACATCATCTGTTTGGAGCGCTGGCTCCTGCTTGTTCTTGGTTATATTATTCACTCAGGAGTGGATTAATCCATCACTGCAAAAGAATCTCCTGATCTCAGAGATAAAGGCAACAAGTCATGTACTGACTGTCTGTGGATCCTCCTGAGAACCTCCAGCTTCTCTCATACCCTTATTTGGGCTGATCTATCAGCTCTTAACAAACAGCAAGCAAGAAGGGAAACAAGAACAGAAAAAACACCACCTCACAACAGGGACTGTAGTGGGGAGAGCCCCGCTCGGGTCCAGAGGGGACCACAAACCCCAAAACACTCCTGTGGTTTGTGGTCACCAACTTCCTCCACTCTTGGTGCAGTTCCCCATGACAGCCACGTCCTCAACGAGCAGCACTCGCAGGGGTCACCTCCTGCACCAGCACATCAGTGAGAAGCCTTTCCTTGTCAGCCACATGGATGTCTTCTCTGCCAGCTGAGAGCCGAGGGAGGGAAACCCCTTATAGCATCCACTCATAGGAACCACAGCATCTCCAACTGCAACAGAGCAGGCTGCCGCCCAGCAGTGCCAGCACACATCCCAGGGCACTGCAAGAGGAACGGGAGCTGCTGCAGCCCTCCCTGGGACAGCAGAGGTAGGGAAGGGGCAGCATCCATAGGACGAGCAGGGCAGCACAGCCCACAGCCACCTTCACCCCACAGCCACCAGCCGGTGGTGCCCAGCCCTTCCCAGAGCACACAGCCCCTTTGTTTGAGCTCAGCTTGGTGCAGCAGCACTGCGCTGTGCACCATCACAGCCCAATTCCCGCTGCAGCCCTTCCCCTCCTCTGCTCTGCTTCGGTATTTGTAGATTTGCTGCGAGGAAAACCCAGCGCGCAGACTTTGTACCACTCCGAGGTAGGAAACATTAAACTTGCCTTTGAATTAAACAAATAAGGCTCAACCACTCGGTTCATTATCAGATACAATGGTTGAAGTCTGTGGGGAAAACTAAACAGCAAAATCCAGCCCATAAATCAGAGGCGTGATCAGACAGACAGGTGAGGCCGGGGGCGGTTTCACGTTCCTGCAGCAGCTCGGTCTCGCAGCCCAGCATGCTCTGCTCCCCCAGCATCGCCCCCAGCTGCCAGGCAGGACCCAGAAACACTCCAACGGAGGGGGCTCATCTCCTGCTGCTCGTCAGGGGATTTACCACTTCTTTTTTATTTCTTTTAGCCTTCCCCCCCTTACTGTTTCAGTGAGCTGAATGGGTTTATGGGGCAAAGTATGGGGAACAGCAAAGCCTTTCCCCTCCGCAACACTTAGCTCAGCTACACCATGAGAGTGCAGCTTTATGAGCCAGTTAAGCTCATTTAAAACTGGCTGCTGCCAAAAGGGGCTGCGCCCCCCCCCTGCAGCCACCGCAGCCATCAGAAAATGCGGGGCACCCTTCTGAGCAGTGAACCCACCCAGCAGCATCCCCAGGGCACCAGCCATGCACCCTCAGCTCTGAGCCCCCGGGTGGTGGGAGAGCTCCAGCAGCTCACAGAGATGAGAGATGGAAACACAGCCCAGCTTGTGTGATCGTTTTCCCTTCTGTTGGAAGGCAGCAGAGATTTCTCACATCGGAAGAGCGAGGGCTTAATGGGAAAGGCAGGTGGTGCAGGCAGTGCTGAGCACACGGCTCGTCAAACTGCTGCAGGACCATCAGCACAGCACCACGATGGGGCTGAGCAGAACCGTGTGACACACAGCCCTGGAAGATGCAGGGAGCCATCTACAAGGAAACTGCTGGAAGAACACCCAGAAAAAAGCAGCGTGCACATACACAGGCAGCTATCTATTCCAGGAATTCTTGAGATGGGTAATTGGAGACTGCTCTCGTTAGCAGAGAGCCTTCGTGCTGAGCTTGCGGAGGAGACCGTAGGGGTTGGGATGGGAAGAGGGAGGATCTCTCCCTGGAGAAAGAGGGAGAGACAACAGCAAGTTCAGGCAGTGCTGGGAACGCAGCTCTGGAAACTTGTCAGATGTTGCACTGCAGAACTGCTACAGACAACAGCACTCGGGGTGAATCGTTCCCATGCAGCTGGGAACGCTCCTGGGGAGCAGAGCTGCCAGCTGAGCCACCAGACTGCAACAGCAGCAGTGCACAGAGAACAGCCTGGTGCCAGCCTGGAGAGTCTGAACTGATAGGAAAGCAGGAGGTTCCCATTGAGAGAGGAACCTGAGCAGCTCCCCTCCACACAACAGCACTGACTGCGTTGGCTGCACGACTCAGCTGTGAGATTCCCAAACAGCTTCTGCCAGCGCTCCTCTGCTCTTAGAGGGGCTCAAACACTGTCTGTATCTGAACACTGTCTGTATCTGAACATGTGTGCGTGTCAGTGAGAGGAAAATGTCAAAGCAGGGAGGCTGAGAAAAGACTGAGGGCTCCAAACAAAGAAAATGCACTGCAGACCTCGGGTTGTTGTTATTACAAAACACTTCTAGTTACAGGACGGTTCATCTCACAGCATTAAAAACCACAGAAATACTGCAGCAAGGGGGAAAGCTGCAAGCTCAGTGCTGGGGCTCCCTGAGAACATCAAACCCAGCGCAGCTCTGAGCCTCTCTGGAACCGCATCCAGGAGCAGCAGAACCCGCAGCTGTCACACAGACACAGCAGCAGCCCCAGGATGGGCACCGTGGAGCTGCGCCAAGCCAAATCAAACCAGTGAAACAGAATGCATCTTCATACGGCTGCGCAGATGGCTGCGTGCCTGAGAACACTGCAGGCTGCAGATCAGAGACACCCGGCTCTGCATGAGAAACCAAAAACGCCCCAAATCCACATTGAGTTACAAAATAGTTTCATCCTGATAGGACTTAACCATCTCACTCTTCTCAGTTCGGTTTTGGAAGCTGAAGCTCTGCTGTCCTTACGTTGATGGTGGTGAGCAGAGCAGGACGGCACCCTGAGCAGCCGCAGCTCCCAGCAGGGCTCCCACAACAGCCAAGGCCCGTGCAGGCACTGCGGAGGGGTGGTGGGATGAGGAACACCAGTGCTGTGTGCCCGTGGAGCCAATCCATCGCTGTGCTTCACTGTTTCCACATCTGCAGAAGCAGGCTTCAAACAAGTAAGTGTGTTTCTAAGCTTTGACAGTTAAAATCCTCAAGTGACATCACCTGAAGTCGGAGCACAGCTGCCTTATTCCTCTGGCACATGGCCGTGCCAAAGTAAGCACGAGCCCCAGTTTATGGGCTGACAGCACACCTCGAGATGGCGAAAGCACTGCTGGGGTTTGCCCTGCAGCACTACGGCCCCTCCTGACTTCTTTCCTTGCTTTTGGGGGTAAGAAACACCACATTAAGGAGCACTGAGCCCCAGCAGAGGAGCACACAGGGTGCACCGACCCAACGAGTTTGGTGGAACACCAGAACGGTGCTCACAAGGAGGAGGGCGATGGAAACCCACGGGGCAGCACAGCCCGGGGTGCCCCGCATGGCGCACGGGAGGGGAGCAGAGCACCCACCCCGACACGGCCGCTTACAAGCAGCTTAAGGGTGTAAATCGCGTTAATCCCGGTAACAAAGCTCCAGGCTCACCCTGGTGTGAATCGCTAATCCCTCTCCAAGCGGGGCTGCCCTCATCCAGAGCTCGGAGTCACAACAGCGCAGCGCCGAGAGGCGATCCCACCGAGCAGCCCGAGAGACTCCAACAGCACCGAGCAGCTCCAGGGGCCGCAGCACCGCTGTGCCCATCTGCTCAGAGCCTTCCCTCTTGTTGTGGAGGGGATTACTGGAAAAATGCACATTCCCCTTTTTATTGCTGTGTATATCGGGCTCTCCCCGAGGCAGCCTCCAAAAACGCAGCGCATTGGCTTCAATCTCACGAGCAGCGCGCGTTTGGTTTGCTAAAATAAAAGCACGCAGGTCACAGTCAACCGGATCAAAAAGGTAAGGATTCACACCGCCTCACGCGAGCCGAGAGCTTCCACAGCGCAGCCGCCACTAATTGCAGAAGCACCTTTCCGTCTTAATGAGGGGGTGGGCAGAGCAGCACCGGCAGCTGTCGGGAAGCGGCTTTGCGACAGGCGAGGATCGCGAGGAGCGCTCAACCTGCCTCGTGCAGCGATGACGCCCGGCCTGCAGCCGCAAGCAGGAGAGCAAAGCGGGAGCGAAACGGAGAGGCGGCGCGAGCGAGAGGCGAAGCGGAGCGGCTCGCTGTCACCGGGCCGGGGTCGGCGCGCGCGTTAACGAGCGGGGCTCGGGCCGAGCGGCGCAAAACCCCCCGCGGCCGCAGCACTCACCGCTCCGGGGCTGACAGCTCCGCTCAGCGCCGCCGTTCGGGGCTCGGCGGCTCGTGCCGGGGGTGCGAGGCGAGCGGCGCGCCGCGCGCACGCGGGCAGCCCGCAAGAAGTCACGCCGCGCCCGGCTGCCGGCGGCCGCATCCAGCCGGGAAACGCAGCTCCCGCGTCCCCCAGCCCGCAGGGAAGCGGCCCCGGCCCCGCTGCCTGCAGGCGGGGCGGGCGACCCGGCCGGGCGCCTCCCG
>NW_024884944.1:362292-367740 GCF_019232065.1 Centrocercus urophasianus
GCGGGGCGGCGGGCGCGGGCCCTTTAAGAGGGAGGGGGCGGGGCGCGGGGCGCGCGCGGTGCTGGGGTGGGAGGGGCGCGCGCGCCCGCGGGCGGCTGAGCGGGAGGGGCGGCGCGCGGGGCGCGTGCACGAGGCGCGGCTTCGCTCGTGAGACTTTTCCCCGTGCAAAATTTCCCTGTGCAAGCGGGGCGTTTTGCTGCCGCGAGCGGCCGTGACTGAGCGATCGCTGCGCACTGCGCGCCCCGCTCGGCTGCGACGCGAAGCCGCGTTCCCGAGCGCCGTGCAACGGCTGTGCGCGTGAACGTCACCTGTGGGCTCTGGCCGTGCGCTGCGTGTCCGCGTGCCCCATCGGGAGCTTCGCGCGAACGTGAGACGTGCATTCCTGAGCGCCGTGCAATGGCTGTGCGCGCGCAAACCTCCGTGCACCGCACACCTCTCTGCGCCCCACGCGAGCGAGAGCTTGTTTGCATGAAAATGCGTGCCTGAGCGCTGCGCAAACTTCCCCCGTGCAAACATTACCCACACATCTGCATTCTCTCCCCGTGCAGAGGGTTTTGCAATCCAAGGCTGTTCACGCACCCGCAGGACCTGCTGCACGCCGCTCTGCTGCGCGGCTCACCTCTGCCCCCGCGGCCCTTCAAGCGGCACGAAGGCACGGAGCTGCAGGGCAGGACGGGGGGAGTCCTTTGAGCCTTTCCAGAGCGCGGGGCTGGAGGCGCTCCTGCACGCTGCACACAAGCTCTGAGCGCGATCCTCCAACTGATAACAGCGGGGAAAAAAACCTCTGCTTGGGCAGACAGTGCTAAAACCAACAAAAGTGGGCTTATCTGGGCTTGGAGCGCGTCCAAACGCAAACCGCAAGAAGATCATATTAAGCATCCGGGAAGCTCCCATCATTTGCAGCGTAATTTAATATTAACAGCTTGCTAAATTGCCCAGCATTAGACCTAATCTTTGGAATTAAACTCCAGAGTGGGGCGTCCCGGCTCCTGCGCTGCTCCCCAGCTCCGGCTCTCCATCCCTCCCAGCCCAGCTGTGCTGATGGCTGCCTGGGGATGGGATTGGTGCCCACGAAGGGCTTCCTGTCAAAGGGCCTCTCAGTCTGTGGGTCTTTGGGCAAACCCAGCAGGCCAGCGGGCTCCGCTACCCGGTGTTTACCAGCCCTAATTTTGTCCCTGCAGAGGTTTCCTGCAGGACGTCATTATTTCCACAAGTGCAAAAAGGGAGAAATGAGGAAAAGCACTCCGTGTCCCCAGACTGCCAGAGCGGGGGAGGAACGCTGCTCACATGTGTGCCTTGTGTGGGCAGGGACATGGGGGGACCACGGCTGTCGTCTGCTCCAAGGGATGGAACTGGAGAATAGCTCAATAAAGGGGATGGAGATGGCCCTGATAGCAGATGGCCATGGTAGAAAATGGCTGTGATGAAAGATGACATCCCTGATGGGTGGAAGGTGTCCCTGATGGCAGATGTCCCCAGTGGAAGGTGGCCGTGGTGAGAGATGTCCATGGTGGAAGTTGTTTGTGATGGAAGATGGCCCCAATGGAAGATGATGGCCCCAGAGGAAGATGGCCCTTCTAGCAGCAGCCCTCTAATAAAGAACTGTCTGGGAACAAAGTCAGCCCTAGGACAAGGTGAGCGCTGGGCGCAGCCCAAGCACTGGATGCAGTCGCGCCGTTTCGCCCCGCAGCGCCGTTGCCGGGATGCCTCCAGGTTCCCATTATTTAAGCTGTGGCAGAGATTATTAGAAAGCATTTCCCACTCGTATAAAAACCAGATGCGCTTCGTCACGCTGCGATCACGCCAGGATTTGAAAACAAAACCGAGCAGGGCTCTCGGCATCCAGAGGGGATAATTACTCTTTGCGGGGGAAAAACAACAGGGAAGTGCAGGGCTGAGCTCGGAAGCAGCCCGGTGGGTTCGCCGCGTGCCGTTGTGCCCCCGCCGCCCCCAGCAGCCCCCGCAGGAGGAGGATTGGGCGGGGAGTGGTGAAATTTGCTCCTTTTCTTCTGCTTTGCCACATCGATGCCCCCTGAGCCCATTAGGGAGACCCAGCTGCCGCCGCAGCCCTTACATCACCCAAAGCGGGCGGTATTTGCATGAGAAAGCCCTCTTTGGGGGGGGAATTGCCTCTTAATTACGGAGCAGCAGTCACTTTAATTAGCATGTCTCCATGCTCTCTGGTGTTTTGCATGGATTCAAATGAGCTGCTCATTAGGGACAAGCTACGCCCGTTAGCGGTGTGCTGAGTGAATTAACGCCGGCGGGGCCCGGGGGGCTTTCAGGGCCGTGCACGGAGATGCGTAGCTGCAGCATCCCCGGGCCGAGCCGTTTCCAAATCCTCGCAGTGACGCAGCAGCTCCGGAGGTGACGCTGCTGCTTTGCACGCGTGGCTGCAGCGCGGGCGCCGTGCGGGGACTCGACGCGGCTCCGTGTGCCTGCCGTGTTTTGGGGTTTCCTGCAGCGGGACCATCGCCGACCCACAACCAAACTGCTAGCGAGAGGGGAGCAAAATTTGGCCGGCATCTTCACCCCCGCTGCTGTCGTCGGAATTACTGGAAGGCGGCAGGGCCATGAAAGCGGATGAAGTCATCTGCTTTCAAAGGCGCCGAGTGACACCCGGACAACGGGGCTCCGCTAATCCCTTCTGCAAAGATGCAAATGGGAGCACCGGGCTGCTGGCTTTGTCTGGCGGCGGGTTCGTAACCGGCCCGGTGGGGACAGAAAGGCCGTGACCCAGCAACCTCTGCGGGTTCTCGCCAGGTTTGGGCGGCTTTGGCGGCCCAACCTCGGCGCCGTCCCTCTTGCTGCTGACCCGGCCGCCGGGCCGTGCTGCTGTCACCTTTTCCCGTTGCTCAGCTTCCTCGGGGCGGCCTTTCCTCCTGGTCGAGCGTTGCCCCCCGTGCGCCCTTCTGGGCTTTGGCTCTTGCATCTCGCAGTGCCCCATGCTGGCATCCCAAAGATGGGCAACGGGGGCACCTGCTCTGCCCCACACCGCAGCTGGGGCCACGAAAGCCGTCTCCTCTTGGGGGTCTCTGTTCCACGTTGACCCCTTCTGGCCCTTCCCCACTGCGTGCTACACCCCCATCCGGCAGAAGGGCGGCGAGCCGTCATTAACGGGCCGTTACCCAATCCCTCCCAGCCCAGCCCGGCACTTGGGGCCGGCTTTGTTCCATCCCGATGGCAGCAGGCAGGTAGCTCAGCGTTCGGCGGGGCGGGGGCCGCGTTCCCCCTCTGCTCACAGCGAGGGCGACTTTTCTCCGGCTGCTCCGTAATCCGATCGTCCTGTCACGGTTCCCGGGAGCGGGGCCGCCCAAACAAAGCCCCGGCGCATCCTCGGCTCCCGCGGCCGGGGGCTGCAGCTGCGCCTCGGAGCGTGACCGATCGGGAATGAGCCTCCACAGCGCGTCTAATGCCGTTTGGACAGGGGGCCTTTCATGCACTCGTGGGAGCGAGGCCCCGCCATTGAGCCGGCAGCGCCCCGCGCTCCAACCCTCCTCGCTCCCACTCCGCGGGAGCTGCGCGGCCCCACAGCGGTGTCCTCGGGGCACTGCGGGCCGGGATGGGGACTGGGGAGCAGCGGGGAGGGGGAGGAGGGGCCGGCAGGTGGGGGTGGGCGGTAGATGCGGGGTCAGCGTGGGAGGCTGAGGGTGGGAGATGCTCCGCGTTGCCCTGACCTGGTCCTCAGTGGATCCCGGTCCTTGTCACTCTGTCCCCACTCTGCCTTGTCTTCCTGTCCCCTCACCCCTTCATACCTTTCCCAGCCAATATCTCGTCCTGGTCCCCATCACCCCATTCCCAGCAGATATCTTGCTTTGGTTCCCCTTAGTATCTCATCCTGGTCCCCATCCCCCTGTCCCAGTCCACATCAACTCAGCCCAGTCCCTAATGGGCATCTCTTCCCAGTCCCCATCCCTGTTCCCTTGTCCCAGTCCTCACCAGGCGCTTCATCCCAATTTCCATCACCTTGTCCTGGTCCCCAGCTCCCCATCCTGCTCCGCTTGTCCCCAAATTCCCAGTCACCTCTTGAGGGGCTCCAGCAGGGAGGGTTAAGGGGCACTGCTGGGAAGGGCTCAGCCTGATCCTGGCCTTACTGGGCGGACGGGCTGTTTGGGGGACAGGTGAAGACTGCAGGGTCACGGGGTTTGTGGCTTCCATCTTCCTCTGCTTTTTGAGCACTTGACACCCGGTGCATTTTCCTGCCAGTGAGAGCTTTTGGTCTGAAACACATCACCTTTCAAGTCCTCTTTAGCCACATTAAGGTCAATATCAGGGACAGAAAAGTCTGTAAAACCCTCGTGTAACATTTACGTGTGAACAGCTTCTGTGGTAGCAGTAAAACCCTATCAGTCACATCGCTGATGCCTAGAAAAACACAGCTGCTCTCAGAGCGCTGCTGCCGCAGGATTTATCGGGGCTTCGCTGCCCAGCGCATTGCAGGCAGCCCCTGGGATGCAATGGGTCTCCATGTGGGGGTCTTCTGCCTGGGGTGGTCCCTGGGCTCTTCATTTGTGGAGGTGGTGTTGGGTGGCATCAGCTGATGGAGCTCAACAAGAGGGGAAAGGAGCGTGGAGCAGAGCGGGTGGGAGGTGTGGGGGGATCGGGTGGGAGCAGCGTGGGAAGGGAAGGTGAGGAGATGAGACAAGGTAAGGAGAGGAGGAGAGAGATGAGGAGAGAAGAGACAAAGATAAGGAGGAGGTGGTGAGAGGGGATGATGGAAATGGAGATGGAGAAGGAAGGGGGGATGGAGGAGAAGCAGAAAGAGGAGAAAGAAAAGGAGGAGGAAGGGCAGGGAAGAGCTCCGACACCTCGCCCTGCCCCAGGCTCTGCTGCTGGCCCACACCAGGCACAGGGAATTCCCTGCTCTGCAGCAGCCCCTGCTGAGCACTGCCCCCTCCCAGCACGCTGCGTTCCATCATCTCTAGGGGTGAACGATGGGACCTGGGGGGGCGGGGGGGGGGGGCACGGGGGCCCTCCTACAGCCCAACAGGGGTGAGGGCGAAAGCCGAGCGTCTGAAAGCCCCTTTGCACCTGCCCTGTGCTCCTGCTGCAAAAACAGAGCCGGGATGGAAACAAAGCAAAGCCAGCTTTCCTCCTCAAGTGAGCAAAAACTTGGCGTTTTTAGGAAAAAAAAAAGGAAGAGATAAAACTCCTTCTGAAGCCAATGTTTGCCTTGGCAGAGAGTTCTGCTCCGCCGGACCCGCCGTCGCCCGGGGAGCCGCGGCCACGTGCGATGCCCCAACCCCCCGCACCCCCCCGTCGACCATCAGCGCTTTGAAGCGCGGGGCAGGAAATGAAGAGCCGCCTTCAAACGATCGCTTGTCTCCTCCGGGGCTGGGGAAACGGGAAAGGAGGCAATTTCCTCATCTCCCCAGCCAGCTTGGTGGAGGATAAGGCAGCTTTTTGGAAGGGGATGCGCAGCCTGCGAGCATCGCGAGGGAGCGCCGC
>NW_024884944.1:367840-634579 GCF_019232065.1 Centrocercus urophasianus
CCCCCCCCCCCCCCCCCCGAGGGCTCCTCCATCCTCGGCCAACCTGCGTGCTGGAAACGAGCGCGGTGAGAGCAGGGCTGGCGGCGCGGGGAGCAGCTCCTGTCCACCCGCTCTGCTTCGGGGCTCGCTGTGTTCCTCCATCCTTTCCCCCGCTGCACCACTCTGCAAGTGATATCACAGCATAATCGTATCTCCCTCGGAGCTTTGCCAGCCGTGCACTTAAGGGTTTTCTTTGCTTTTCACTTTTTTTCTTTTTTCTTTTTTCCCAGTGCAAAGCGGCTTTTTGACCCAGGCGCACATTTTCATAGAGAAGGTTTATTTTGGCCGAAAGCCTTTATTTTTGTGTGTGTGTTAAAAAGAAATACGGTGAGGCAGCGCCGAGCGGCCGGTGGCAGGCAGGCAGGGAGGGAGGGTCCTGCAAAACGTGGGGGAGGAAAAAATTATCATCTATTTGGGCTTTTTCATCAGAAATGCCAGTGTGGGAGTGCTGGGGGGTGAAGCATTCCGCAGCTCCTCTGTCCCACTCCAGCTGGTCCTGCTGGCTGCAGCTGCCCGCGAGGGAGCACAGAGTGCTGCCAGGCAGCCCTGGGCTCTTGGGGCACTGGGGTGACCCCAAAAGAAGTCCAGACGTGCTGAAGGGGGATCAGACCTCGTGGCAGCTTCGAGGATCTGAGGAGTCTTCGCTCCCCCCAGGACCCTCCTGCCCCACGCCTGGGTGAGCCTTGGTGTCGGGCGATGGATGCCGGGTTGCTTGGCACCAGCCCTGCTTCCCGCTGTGCCTCCTGGTGACACCCCACACCTGCACTGGAGCCATTTTGTCCCCAGCCCCATCTCCAGTCCCTCGGGCAGCCTTCAGAGCAGTGGTGTGGGTTGCTTGCCTCCATCCCCGTATCCCCAGTGGACCTTAGACTGACGTTGAAGGCCCTCTGGCTCCATCTTTTGCTCCCGAAGGACCTCAGAGCGGTGGTGTAGGTCACTTATGTCAGTCCTCAGCTCTCAGCTGGGTGTCAAGCCAATGTCTTAGGTAACTGGTGTCCATTGGCCTCTCTGAAGGATCTATGTAGGCGCTTGTCTCCATCCCCAACCCCTGAAGGACTTCCACACAGGGTTGTAGCTTGCTTGCATTCATCCTTACGTCCCTTGATGGACACCAAAGCAGTGTTGCAGGTTACGTGTGCCCATCTCTCCCTCCCCAAAGGACCTCACCCCAATGTTACAGCTTGCTTGTGTCCATCTGTAGCTCCTGAAGAACCTCAAAGCAACCGTGAAGGAACCTCAACTCAACCTCTCTCTGATGGGCCTCCAACCCACCCTGCAGAGCCCATCCCACCCCCACCCGCTGCCTCTCCCTGGACAAGCCGGGGGGCTGGAGACAGATTGGAGGGGAAGGAGCCTTCCAAATTGACAACACATGGCCCTGCCTTATCCCAGGGCCCAGTAAATAGGTCTTTCATGCTGGGCCGGTTGCCATAGGAGCAAACACGCAGGAAATATCCCAGATAACTCGAATAGTGGCAAAAACATATGTTTTGGATAAAACCCAGCAGAAAAATCGCCCTGTTTAACCCCTCCAAGGTATTTTACCCGCTGAGCTTTAACCCTTTGCAGCATTCACAGGGTGGGGAAACTGAGGCACAGCCTGGGCTGCAGGGCTGGCGCTTCCCTGACCCAGCCAGCAGCCATGGGCGGCTCCCAGCGCGGCCTCCCCTCCTCCCACAGCCCTCATCCCTTATCAGGACGGATGCTCCGTGTTCCGCACGCACCACGCTTTGATTTGCCAAGGAATTTGCTCCTTTTTTATTCTTTTTTATTATCCCTCCCTTCCCCACACGCACTTTTCAAGCTTCAGCCAAACCTTTCCTTATCACATCTGGCGAGCAGCAGCCCCTCTGAGTGCTGCAATGGTGAGAAAGGGAGAGTGAGCTCCACTGCAGCCTGGGGATGGGCTGGGGAGAAAAGGCTCTGCAGGGCCCATGTCAGCACTTTGGAAAGTAAATTCCATAGCACACGTTGCTGCTGCTCACAGCCTTCACCTGCCTTACACACAGACCTTGTTTGGAAGCAGGCAGCACTGAGCTCAGTCCCACAGCTCCAGCGCTGTGCTTGCTCTCGGGGAGGGGAAACTGAGGCACGGGGAAGGGGCAAGGCTGAAGAACTGCTGCTAGCTCCTGTGGGACCTGCAGAGCGCTGCAAACATCCCTGCATGCCACACACGCAAACATTCCTGTGTACTACAAGCATCCCCATGTGCTGCAAGCATTCCTGCATGTTGTGAGCATCCCCGCGCTCTGCAAACATCCCTGCAAGCTGAAGCACCACCACAGGATGCAAATATCCCCATGAACTGCTGCACAAATCCCTGCAGGCTGCAGGCATCCCCACGCACTGCAGGCAGCCGACGCAGGCTGCACTGACCTGGGATTTCTGCTGGTGCTGTGGTGTAAATCCTGCTGACGGGAGGAATGCGGGAGCGCCATGAAACCCCCCGGCCTCAGCATCGCCCCACTGCCTCGTGGCAGAAATGCCCCAAAACGCTCCTTACCCCCGCAGGGCATCTCTGCCACTGTTTGCACCTTGGTTTCAGGGCATCCCTGCTCGCAGCCGCTCTGCACAACCTCACTTCCCAGCTGCGCTTCCATCCCGTTTCACTTCTTTTGTTTCAGCTTTTCAGTAACAACCCCCCCTCCCCCCATTACGGGTTTGTGAGGTTTAGCAAAATAAACACCGCCGTCACCAAACCGCTCAGAACGTGCGGGATGTTGGCAGCTCTGCAGGGTGGCTGTGGGACGGGGGAGGGACGGGCACGTTTTTTTAATGGGGTTTCCCCTTTTTGCTCCAGCGCAGCACCGTGGGCTCCTCGCAGTGGGGATTCCGTGGGCGTTTTTCCCCCCCATCCCCAAAATCCCACTCAGAGCTTCAGTTCCCACAGTCCCGGGGCCGTTTGTCCCATTTCTGTGCTCCTTCTGCCGTTGCTCAGCGCTGTCCCGGAGCTGCGGGGGGTTTCTGGGGCGTTCGGGGCCGCCGTGGGGTGCGGGCGCTCTCCCCGCCCTGCGCAGGAATGTGTCTGCTGATATTAAATAGACCTGGAGGCACTTCGAGCCGAGCCCACTTCCTCGCCAAGAAATGACCTCAGCGTTTGGGAGGCTTTCACCTTTTTCGAGCATTTTGCTTTTTCCTCCTTTCTCCCGCCCACGGCTGTGGGGCCGACCCCACGTTTCGGGGGATCTTTGCAGCTTTTATCCGTGCAAAACCCCCCGTGCTGCTCAGACTGCCTGATCCCGGATCTGCACCCACACCTCCGAGCTGCCCCACATCGCTCTCCTCAGCCCCTCCATCCGCAGCCCATCTCAGCCATGGCTGCGGCGGTCGGGGGGGCAGGGAGGTTCCCACCCACCCCCAGGCGCGGCCCCATCACATCTGGTGGGCAGATTTAGCCGGGCTCTGCTGCCCAGATGGGGACAAACAGGGAAATCCCAGCATCGGCCGGGCGCGTGGCACGAGGCGACCCCCGCTCACGGCCATTTCCCACCTCCTGGGGCTCCCAGGGGACGGAGCATCCGTGTCCTGCACCCACATCCCACATCTGCATCCCAAATCCTCCTCTGCACTCACTGTCCTACGGCCTGCACCTGCTGTCCTGCACCTCCCTGTGGCTTCTGCTGCTGCATCCCCTGTTGCATGTTCTGATTCTGCACCCTTTACCTGGTGTCCAGCATCTGCATCCCATTTTCCATGCCACCTGTCCTGTATCTGTACCCTAAATTCCCTTTCCCATCTCTGCACCCCAAATCCTGAACCTGCTGGGTCCTGTGTCCTGTGCCTGCACCCTAAAACCTGCATCTACATCCTAACATCGGCATCCTAAATCCTGCACCTGCTGTAAGAGCCCTGTATAGGGGATAAAAGGTTTACTACAGGTTTACTGAAGAGTTACTACATGGTTACTAAAGGCTTACCGCCATCACCCACAGTGATGCTCGATGCTCAAACCCATGGGACACCCCTGTGACCCCCAAAACAGGGGTAGACAACAGGCAAAGCAAAATGCTGTGGGGGATGAACCAAAGGGCAGGTTTTCCCCTGGTAAAGAAACCTTTCCTGCAAACAGCACCGATTTCCCAGCAGTGAGCTGTGGGAGGCTCTGCACAGCAACCCTCCGTTCTCAGCTCCCACCCCGAAAATCCTCACTCTAAGGGTGTTCCCAACCTCCTTTTTGCCTGGAAACCCAAATCTGTGCCCACCGGGAGCCCCCGGGGGACTGAACCAGAAAAGCCCGCGTTCAGCCTAATTATCCCCCGGCTGCAATCTGTGATCTCTGCGACAATTAACCGTGCTTAATCCTGGCTGAAAAGCACACGGGGTCGGGGCGGCGTCTTCCTGCTGCCCCTCGCCCGCTGCCGGAGTCTCGTTCCTGGCTGCAATATAAATACGCAATTAAAAAACCCCAAAAGGACCCGTTAATTGCTCGGCCGAAGGGGGGGCTTCCACTGGAAAAAGGAGAAAACAACGGAAAGAGTCTTTTTCCAACCCAGTAAGTGGAGCCAGCAGCAGGATCGGTGGGTTTGGGGCTGAGTGGTGCGATGTGCATCTCGGGGTGGGGTTTGGGGGATGCCCTTTTTTTCTTTTTTGGGGGGGTGGAGAAGGGGGGAGCCCTGCCCTGGGTTAATCCCTGCGCTCCTCTCGCTCCAGCGCTAACAACTCCTGGCAGCTCCGGGCTCGTTAGCGCTGTGAAAAGCAATTAGAGAGGCTGGGAGGGGGGCAGCTGTCGCCCTGAGAGGGCAGGGAGCGGGGAGGACCCCGAGCTGCCCCCACAGCTCCGGGGCGTGGATGGAGCCACAGAGCTCAAAGGGGAGCCTCTGCACCATCAGTCGGTTCCAGAGCGAGCAGTGCTGCAGAACAGCAGGGGCTGATTGCTCCAAAGCGGCGCTGCGCCCGGAACGCCCCTAAGATGGCACGGAGCTGAGCTGTGATCCCAAGCTTTATTGAACCCATAAAAGCCGCAGCAGGCGCAGAGCCGGGCCGCCCCCATAGGGAGCACAGCTCTGCTGGGGGCTACGGGAGCCCCAGGGGGTGAGGAGGACGAGGAGGAGGAGGAAGAGGGGCTCAGGGTGGGGGCAGCCACACCTTCTGGCTGCTGACCACGTCGCTCAGTTTGCCTTTGATTTTCAGGAAATGCCGCTTGAACTCCAACCCGTCGCCCTGCATGGGGAGAGCAGCCAGCAGCCAGCGGTCAGCAGCACCCCAACACCCCGCCAGCGATGCGTGCACCCACCGCGAGCTGCTTTGTGCCCGCCGTGCCCCCCAGACCCACCTTGGAGAGGCGGAAGTCCACCAGGATCCTGCTCTCCATCTCCAGCAGGTTCACCTTGAAGATCAGCTTGTTGTTCCTTCGGTCCGTGGTGGAGATGGTGACCTGCGGGGCCACGGCGTCAGGGGGGCTCAGCCCCATCCCCGCACCGCCCGGCCCGGCCCCACCTGGTTGGTGCAGCTCTGCTTCCAGCCGTAGCCCATCTTCTCACACACGTCCCTCAGGCTGCGGTAGGAGCCGTCGGCGTCCAGCTTGGTGAAGAAGCGCGTCATCCTCTTCACCAGGCGCTGCCACGGGCTCTGCAGCACAGAACGCATCAGGAACGCTGCAGAGCTGCAGTGCTGCGCCCGCACCCCGCTGATGCAAAGCCGTCCGCGCGGCCCCGAAGCCCGAAGGCGCGTCAAGGTGCGCCGCGACCCTGCTACCCGCGTGCGGTATTGACGAGCTGCGCCCCCTCGTGGAAAACATTGCGAGCTGCACGCTAAAATAGCGCTACAGAACGGCGGGAGCAGCCCCCGGCCCTGCAGAGCTGCACCCAAGCACTTCAGGGATTGCAAACCTGCGTCCCCAGTATTATCAACAGTGCAAAGTTGCATCCCAAGTGTTATAAATGTGCCAAGTCTGATGCTGCAGAATAGCACCCCAACTCTGGCAAAGTAGCACCCTGATTGCAAACGATGCAAAGTTGCCACCTAAGGTGGTATATGTTGCAAAGCAGCATCTCTAGTTTTGCTAAGCAGCCCCTTCGGATTAGAAATACTGCATAGCTGCACCCCAAAGGTTGCGAGGTTGCATCCTGGCATTACAAACACTGCAGATACGCGTCTAAAAGGTCGCAATGCTGCACACCGAATCCTAAGGGAGCGCACCTGGGAGGAACCTGGCGTGCCCAGCAGCTGGCTGTTGAGCAGCATGTGCTCGGGGCAGGCAGGCTGTGAGAAGCTGATGCCCTGCACCAGGCGGTCGATGCTGCCTGTGCTGCTGTCCCACAGCGTACCGCCGGTGCCGGGCTCAGGCTGTGACGTGGAGTAACTCGCCTTGTCCTCGCTGCAAGGCAAGCAGATGAGATTACAAGAGGGGTGGCTGAGAGGGCTGTAGCTCTTCAGGGTTCTGCATGCACAAGTAGGGAAAGGATGAGTGTGGGGTCGTGCGTGCATCGAGCTGGTTTGCGCCAGCTGTTGCAATGCAGAAGGACACCTGCACTGCAGAAAGACAGCAGGGAGGTGTGGTGCAGCCTGCTCACCCCAGGGCACCCTTCACAGGAGAGAAGTCTGTGTCAGAGCGGATGTGCTTGGGGAAGGCTCCGGGGGATTCGGTGACACCACCTGAGGACACGTGGCCACGCTTTGTGCCTGCAAGACAAGGAAAACCCCACACTGCGCACAGCTCAGGCAGGAAACGCGTTTTGCCCCACAGCCCTTACCCTTCTTCAGGGGCCGGCAGTACCAGCGGTCCTTCTTGATGTCGGGGATGGTGATGCGAGCCGTGGGGCTCTCGGTCAGGATCTTGTGCAGCAGTGCTGTAAGGAATGGGGTGCACGTAGGAGGGGTGGGGTGGTGGGGGGCACCGCCGCCTCCAGCTGCGTACCTAATGGCGCGGAGTCGATCTTCCTCCAGGGTGCCAGGTAGGTCTTCCTCTCCTTCCAGTCGCTGTACTCCTGGCAGCTGTCGCTGGGCTGATCCCAGGGCAGCTCTATGGGAGAGGGGACAGCAGGGGTGGCACAAGAGATTGGCAAAGGCAGGCAGGAACGCTGCCTTTCCCGTTTGCTTTCAAAAGGACGCGATGTGCCAAGGTGCACAGCGTGCAGACGTACGGCTCTGCGCCGTGCAAAACATCCACTGCAACACCACTGCAACCTCCCACGTGAGGCATCGCTGCTCTGCACCACACCTGGCATTTGATTCTCACGAGTGCCACCCCCACCCCGCACATCTCACCTCCCCTACGCATCCCATGTGCGCTCCTATGTACCTCACCTGTCCCCCCCCATGCATCCCCTGTGCCCCCCATGCCCACCTCCCGCCAGCATGGCAGTCAGCACCACGCCGCAGGCCCACACGTCCACGGGCTCCGCACGGAACTCGGGGCGCCGCAGCAGCTCGGGGGCCACGTAGGGCAGCGTGCCACACATCTTGTTCAGCAGCCGCTCGCGCCCGTTGTGCTTGAAGACGGTGGCCAGGCCGAAATCGGAGATCTTCAGGTTGTCTGGGTGGAAAACGGATAGAAACAGTGAAGTTAAAGTGATCAAACGCAGCAGGAGGTCGAGGTGGGGAGCACACCTCGCTCATCCAGCAGCAGATTCTCTGGCTTGAGGTCACGGTGCGTGATGCCCATGCTGTGCAGGTACACCTACGGGTGGGATGGGGGTCACTGCTGCCACCACGGCGCACCGCGGCTCCCTCAGCGCTGCCCCACAGCACTCACCACACCAGCGATCAGCTGCTGGAAGAAGCGCTGCGCCTCCGGCTCCGGCATCCCGATGTCCGGCTCTGCAACCAGCAAGGAGTGAGGACGGGAGCCGCAGCTCCCAGCCACACACGGAGCTCCGTTCCAACGCAGTTTGCAAGGCATTCTGCAGTTTGCATTCTGCAACGCACCGATGCGGTCGAAGAGCTCCCCGCCGCTGCAGTACTCCAGGAAGAGGTACTGCGTGGCCCCCTCGCGCCGGTGCCCGTAGAACTTGACGACGTTCTCGTGGTTCAGCATCTTGTTGATGCAGATCTCCTTCTTGATGTTCTCCGGGCAGTCGGCCGCGCGCTTCATGTCCACAATCTTCACGGCCACGGCCTCCTCGGTGCGGCGGTTCACGGCCAGCTGCACCCTGCAGGGCACGGCCAGGAAGGAGAGGGGCCGGGCACCACAGGTGTGCATCAGGGCAGGCGGAGGGCGTGCAGTTGGCAAGCAGAGGGGACGCAGCGGGTGCGCGGCGCAGGCACAAAACGGGCGGGCAACGCGCGAGCAGGACGCGGCGTCCGAGCGGGGAGCGCCCAGCGGCACGCGGCGGTCACGCAACAGGCGCAAAGCGGGCGCTGGACAAAGGCCACAAAGCGGGCGTGCGGAAGGCAGGAGATGCACGCAGAAGCACCGCGCAACGGCCCGCGACGGCCAAGCGGTGCGCACGCGAGGTGCCCGCGCCGTGCCGGCGGGGAGGCGCGTGATGCACGCGGGGAGAGCGGCACGCAAAGGCCTCTCCGCGTTGCTCCGGGACTTCCCCCCCCTCGGCCCCCGCACTCACTCCCCGTAGGCGCCTTCTCCCAGCGTCTGCACCAGGTCCCAGTCCTCCACGAACGGCACGGCCATCCCGCACCGCCCCGCACGGCTCAGCCCGCGCCGCCCGTTCCCGCCAGCGCTCCGCGCCCCGCCCCGCGCTGCGCGCGCAGCCGAAGCCCCGCCCCGCCCCCGCGGCTCCAAAAGCGCCGGAAGGCCGCGAACCGCGCGGGTCCGAATGGGGAACGAACCGAGCGCGACAACGAAAAGGCAGACGTCGGTAATTCCCCTTTAATCAACCCCCGTAAAGCCGTGATTTGATTTGGTGACTGCTCTGCGTGTGATATAAAACCCCCCGGCACGCAGCAGGGGTGGGGGCGCCCATCTCCTCCTGCACTCATGAATGGTAAAAAAAAAAAAAAAAAAAAAAAAAAAGAACCCAAACGACAACGACAACAACAAAAACAACCCCCAAAAAACAGAAAATCCAAAAATAACATTTCTGCTTCACAGGCCAAGGCTGGGGCAGCGCAGGGCTCTACGTCCGCGACAAGCCGCGGTTGTCCAAATCCTTCACCTGCAAGAGAGGAAACCTGTGGTAACGGCGGGCGACGCGGGGCGCCTCCAGAGCTGGGGCTCACGCCGGCCTCGTACTTTGTATATCCGGACCAGCCAGTGCTCTGTGGTGTACGCCTCCTCCAGCACGTCCAGCTCAAAGTCCTTGTTCCCGATCTCAGCGTTGCGCACGCGGTCGTAGCCCGGCGGCCGCTCTGCGGGGACACAAAGCAGCGCTGTGCCACCACGGCCCCACGGCCGCTGGCACGCGGCGGCGCGGCACGGGACACGCACTGGCCTCGGTGTAGACCTGCCCGAAGCGGTAGTAGCACATCTTGTACATCAGGCAGTTGAGCAGCACCGGGGAGCCCTCGCGGTCGACGCGGAACTCGCCGGTCGGCGTGTAGTAGTCGTGCTCCTTGATGTGCCGGCCCGTGTCCGTGCTGCCGCCGATGCGCACCATCCACAGGAACTTATTGATGTCTGCAAAAGATGGAGGGTGAGCGGCGGGCGCGCGGGGGGCACGCATGGTGCCGGGGGCTCTTACCGTCCGACGAGTAGCCGGTGAGGCCGCCGAATATCACCAGCACGTAGCTCACGTCCAGCTCTCGCATGATCTCGTAGGCTTTCTCCTCCGTCGAGGCCATCGCCTGCGGGGGACCCGGCTGTGAGGCGCCGCAGCGCTCCGAGCCACAGGCGAGGGGTGGGAGCACCTACCTGCCCAACGCGGGAGATGTGGGTGTTGTTCCAGGTGTTGTTGTCCACCAGGATGGTGCGGTTGGCCATGGCGGTGATCTGGTAGCCGTAGTCCCACCAGGACATCACCTTGGCGTCCTGCAGCCAAACGCGGGCTGTCAGCACTCAGAGGGGTGCTGGCACGCGCCGGGCCCGGAGCGCCGTTACCTCCGGCGTGTTGTGCCGCAGCCAGTAGTAAGCCTCCCTGAAGTCATCAAAGATGATCCTGCTGCCGTCCCCGCCGCGCGCTGACAGCACGATGGAGGGCGAGGAGTACGCCTCGCTGGTCACCCAGGTGGAGTGAAAGGTGTAGGTGATGAGGAAGAAAGCCATCACCAGGATCATGCCGCTGGCAACCTGGGGGTGCAAACAGGTGTCACTGCAGGAGGGGAGAGAGCACTCCCACCTCCCTCCCATCCCCAGCAGGAAAAGCAACGACTCTCCTCTTCCCTGCAGCCACGAGCTGCCCAGCACTCACTTCATTTTTGATGGGGTAGGTGGAGTCTTGCTGCTTCTTGCTCTTCTTGTCCGGCCGGCTGATGTCCAGGTTCTTCATGTAGGTGGACAACACCTGAGACACGCCGATGCCGGAGAGGATGCACATCACTGGGGCCAGCACCAGCATCAGCCGCACCTGCGGGCAACGGCACGGCCATCAGAGCCTGCAGGGGCAGGGAGCTGGGCAGAGCCACGCAGCCTGGCCTCGGGCACCTCCAGGGATGGGGCACCCACTCCTCTGAGGCAGCGCCAGGGTCCCACCGCCCTCTGGGTGAAGAACTTCCTAACATCTAACCTAAACGTACCCCCTTAGTTTAAAGCCGTTACCAACAAGCTCAGAAAAAAAAGTCAGCCTCGCTAAGATCATCTCATCATCCTGCTTGTGTCCTGCTCAGTCCCACAACAGTGCACCAACCCGAGCAGCCCTCACCATCACAGCAGAGAAGTACATGGAGGTCACACCGTACATGATGATAAAAATGCGGGCGTCTGAGAGATTGCTGAAGCAGTAATAGAGACCAACTGCAAAGAGGAAAGAGAAACAGGTGAGATTCCCCTCAGCCTGAAAGAAAATCCACCTGGTGGAGACATGCAGCACACTGCAGGGATGTAACAAACCCAGAGACCACCTGAGGGTCCGGCTGCAACCAGGCTGGGCTCACCTGGGAACATGAACACGAGGAGCTGCAGGTCAAAGTAATAGGAGGACCAGGTGGTGGGCTGGTGCTCTGAGACAGAGGCAATGATGGGAATGTTGTTCTTGGCATAAGAAGGATCCAGCAGGGAGTAGAAACGACCCGTCCATGGGGAGATTTTCCCTAGCAGAGAGGAGAAAATCAGCATCACAGCTAGCAGAGCCAACAGGTTCTGTCCTAAGGGAAAAGTGCAAAGCTGAATGAGCAATCCTGCACCTCACTTAACATCTCCATTACTCAAAACTCTTATTTTAGAAAGGAAATTAAGTGTGATTTTACACTAAAGATTTCTCCCCAACATGGTGCAAGCATTAATGCAGAAACCATGACTGACAAAAGGTGTGCCCTTAGGGGGGGGTTAACGGGTGGGCTGGGGTTGGACTTGGTGATCTGAAAAGTCTTTTCTAACTGTAATGATTCTGTGGTTCTATGATTCAAAGCACTGGAAAGAGACGAAGCCAGCGGTGAAACGTGCTCAGCAACATCACCACGAATGGCAGCACCACTCATTGAACTACCTGTGAGCATCAGCACAGCCCCGACTGTCAGCAGGACGAAGCCAACCAGGGAGATGACGCTCCTGAAGAGGACTTCGAACTGCTGTGGGTTCAGCTTGCTGCGGAGGTAGTCCACAAAGGCATGGATCTGGCACAAGCCAAAGACGCCCAGGGCAGCCATGTGTTCTGAGGAGAGGACAGGCTGCAAGCAGGGGAGAGTGTGATCAGACAGAAGGAAAGAGCAGCTGAGTCACTGCAAAAACAGACCTCAGCGAAATCAGTGCTGAAGTCATGACTTGCTGAAGTCGTAGGAAGCCATTTCCTCCCTGTGGACATGACTAATTGCTAATCAGCCTCAATTCTGATAGGAATGCACATGAAAAATGAACTCTGAGAGCCCTCCTTGCTGTCAGCTCTCCTCCCGACAAAATTCCCAAGTCCACAAAACCTGTATTCCCCAGACCAGGACACTAAAGGTGAGAAAGAGACAACTGCTTCCCTTGAAGACACCAACTACGTTTCCTGCTGCATGGAGATGTGTGCTGGTGTGAGCGGCTCCTTCATGGAAAATGGAACTTCCAAGACTTCTTGACAGACAAGCAGTGCTGGAAGGCCTCACCTGGAAGCCAACAAAGGAGATCTGCATCGAGAGGATCGTCCCCAGGCAGTACACAGTGCAGTAGGCAACATAGATCCTGTGTGAGAAGCGGCCAGTCAGCATCAGCACAAGGACGTGCAGTGGGATCAAGTTGATCAGGAAGACATAGCCACCCCACGAGGAGACCTGGGAAGAGAAAAATGAAAAACACCAATTCCAGGGCTGGACAGGCTGCACGGTGGGGTCCAGCAGCAAGTTCTGTTCTCCTGGGATCACATGCTCTCCCCAAAAAGAGCACTGAACAGCCCCGGCTGCCAGAAGCCCAGATTTATCAGACACCTGGGTGCCAGGACAAGGAATGCTCACCATGTAGAAATAGGCAAGAGCACACATCGCTGCCCAATAGATAGAGCCAGTTTTCACGGCCTTGATCCACATGTAGTAAGTTAGCAGCATGCAGAAAATGGCAATACCTGGGTGGGGAGACAAAGCGAGGTCAGAGCAAGCTCACATCACCCTGGATGTCAGCGAACCACAATGTCAATATACATCAGAATGTCTGACTGCATTAAAACATACATACATAGAAATCTGCCTATCTTGCTGCTGCTCCACCAGAAAGAACAGCACCTTGTATGAATAGTAGGAAAACAGTTCCATATCAGATTGCAAGACTGAAACATGGTAATATTTAGGAGTCAACGTGGTTTCTGGCTTCACCAGCTACCCTTTAGTGCAGCAGTGATTCCTTATGTGGTCCCCCACGGCCCATAGAGGGGAGAGGAACCTGGCTTCCTAAAGGTTTCCTGATTCTGAGTGCTACAAACTCACCTTCGTTATCGTAGGATCCAGCAACAGAACGTGAGATGTACCCAGGCACAACTGCAATCATGGCAGCAGCGAGGAGCCCTGCGCCCGCATCCTGGGGAGCACAGCCAGAGGGCAAGAGAACCATCAGATCACAGCCCTGCGTGCACAGAGACGCCTCAAAGGAATAAAACCTAACGCTGACATGGTCCTCCCTGTACCTTGAGCTCTTTGGTGAGGTGGTAAGTCACAATGGTGGTGAAGGAAGAGAAGAGGGGTGCCAGGAAGACGCAGACGTTCCGGATGTCGATGGTGATGTGGAAGAAGTGCAGCACGTGGTAGATGGCTGCTGAAGTGATCATCAGCCCTGCGGGATGGACGTGGCACCATCAGCAGGTTGCAATTGGAGCAGGGCAGCCAAAAAGGTGGGAAGGACGGAACAGACAGGAGCTGCTGCTGTCCCAAATCCACGCCCTGGCAGCCCTGCATTGCACAAAGCTCGTTCTAGCACAGCCAAAGCCTGCTGGCCTACCTGGATAAATGGTTCCACCAATAATCCTGCCCAAGGGGTACCAGGCTCGGTCATCAAACCAGTTGTGGAATTTGTAGAAGCCTTCCTCTGCCAGGAAGCGGGTTGTGCGGTAGTTAAAGTACCTGCAGCAACATGAGCACCTCTGAGCCCAGACACAGGTTGGACAACAGCACCCAGCATCCACTGATCCCAAAGAGGGAAACCCACAGGACGAGGGGAAGACACTTACGGGTCAAATTCATGGATGACACTTTCAAATCTTAAGACAGAAAAGAGTCTTGTGGAGAAAGCTGTAAACACAAAGAAAAGAAGAATGAGTTTCCAAAGGAAACAGCACTGAATGAATAACAGGGTGCATGTGGGTCACACTTTAAGGACAGATGGGAGCTTGGTGACCTAAGAAAGAACTGAAGGAGGAGCAGTGGCAGTTCCTGGGGTCCTGCAGACTTACACAGCACAGCTGCCATGGACAGGATGAGGAGCTTGAGCAGCGTGTCCTGCTTCTCATAGGAGAGCCGAAGGAACCCCAGCTTGGTCATCGTCACGTCAAAGGCAGGGAAACAGACACCTGAAAACCTAAAAATGAGAAATGGAGATTGTCAGAGAGTGGGGCCGGGCCCCTGCCGTGTATCTGCTGCCTCCCTTCTGCCCCTTGAACCCCAGAGCCTCACCTGATCAGTCGGCCCAAATCTTGGCTGAGGCTTCAACTTCTTTCACAGAGAGCAGAACTTCTTTGGGGCCGATGTGTCTGTTTCTCTGTGTGCGAAACAAAATAACCCTAAGCTTTCAGCAGCTAAAGAACCAAGGCTGGTTTTCCTTGGCCGAGCTATAGGAGATGCACAACAAACCCACAGAGGTTCCAAACTGCTGCTCTGCAATGCACACAGGCAGAGGTTTGCTAACACAGATCTGCACAGGCAGCTCTTGTGGCGCTGCATGCTGCAGCTGTTTGACCTGACCTCCTTGGGTGGAGGAAAAAACAGTGAAAACCTGATGTCAGGCACCAAGGAAGTGAAACTGCAGGCAGGGATTAACGGCTTCATTCTCTGGAAACACCCTGAATTTTTAGAGATGCTTTCTGCCCACTCAGATCGGAAAAACGAAAGAACCCAAATTGCTGTAGCCCTGGTCCAGAGCGGGCTGATAAAGCCGCAGTCCGTATCTGCGAGTTAAAAGGCCACGTGGGAGCTTATTTGGCCAGGCTGAGATTTAGAAATAGCAGAGTGCACCTGAAAACCATTTTGTGACTGAGCAGCGATTCTGACCTCCGGCCATCTACAGTGACACAGAAACAAGGCTGCGTGTGAGCATTTCTGGGCCTCGAGGTAACGGTCAGCAGCGATGGGTACAGAGCAGCGATAAGGGCAGAACGGCGATAAAAGGGCAGAGCGCAGCGCGGTGCGGGGCAGGAAGGCTCAGCGCTGCCCCGCCGCCCTGCGAGCCCTGCAGGCCGCGGCAGCCCCCACGGCAGCCGGTGCCCCGCTGTCCCGCAGCCCCGCGCCGCCCGCCGCCCCGCAGCCCGTCGCCCCGTAACGGCGCGGCCCGTGCTCAGAGCTCAGCACCCAGCGCTCGGCACCCCGCGCCCCGCGCCGCCTCTCAGCTCGGCTCCCAGCCCCACCATCCCGCAGCTCCCGGGCCGCGCTCCTCACCCCTCAGGCCTGGCACGGCGCGGCCCAACGCCAAAACGGCTCTCAGCCCTTTGGGCCCGGCCGCCCCGCCCCGCTCCCCCGCCGCCCCCCGCCCTCACCCGGGCGCCGCTCTCGGCCCCGCCGCCCCGGCCATCCGCCCCGCGCAGCCGCCCCGGCCCGCCTCACCGCTCCGCCGGCTTCCCATTGGCCCGATGCGACGCCACTCGAGCGACGCCGCCGCTCATTCAGCACAACGCGGAGGGCGGGATTTGCACGGAGCCTTCCGATTGGCGGAGCGTGCGGAGGGCGGGGCCGCTTGAGAGCGAGCAGTGACGTGTCCGTCCGGGCTCGGAGCCCCGAGGGCGGGGCGCGGCCGGTCACGTGCCCGGAAGCGGGCGGTGCGCGCCACGCGGGGGACGCCACGTGGGAGCGCCGGGCCCGCACCCCGAGGCGGAGCTGAGGCAGGGCAGATTTGTCCCGAATTCACCCCGAGAAGAACCCGAGAACGGCCGCGCCAAATAAACTGCTGCATGCGGGATGGCTGAAACTCGATTTTTTTTTTTTTTCATTTAACATTTCATTGTGAAAATACTCGAGAACAAGTTTGTTTCTCCAAAGCCTGACCCCTGTTGTGAAAAACCACGGGGCAGTGGAGAGGCAGCGCTGTGCATCTGGAACGCACTACGGGACGGACCGCGCACAGAGCCACACCCACACACGTGGACAAAGCAGCGCGGCCACCGCTACAACCGAAAACCAACAGCCCTGCTCTGGGTACAGCAGAACAGCGTGTGGAGCCACTGCGGTGATGCATCCCTGTGTCCATGGAAAACCTCCAGGCAGGTGCTGCTCACAAGTAGCTTAATGGCCACAACAGAAATGAAAAATGCACGAAAACCCAAAAAAACCTCATACCCAACCCCAGATTTAATGCATTTCCCAAGTTTCCATTTCGGTTCCTGACCTTGTTTAAGCAATTTCCCTTTGCAATTTCAGAGATGTAAAAACCCCGAGCGTTTGGTGGCCATGGCGTGGAGCTGGCTCCCTCTCTGCAGGACGGTGCCCTCCCGTACTGAGCCCTGGAAGGTGGCACTTGTCATGGGGCTGTCTGCAACCGGGGACCAGAGCTGGTCACTGCGGGGCGGGGAGGCTGAGCTGCCCCCCCTGGGCTGACAGCCCTTGGGAGCTGCTCAGCACAGCAGGACTACAAAAACCCCGACCTGAGTTACAACATACAAAGGACAACGGTACAGGGAGACACAGCACAGGTTACCCACAAAGCTAGGGCAGAACAGGGGCCACAAAGCACTCATCTGAGGGGAGGGAGATGGCACAGGAAGGAAGTACAAAACAGTCCAAGGGAAGGGCTGGGAACATGCTATAAAACAAGCACAGGGAACCTGGCTTCTTGTATCTGACAAAGGTGTTAAAAATCCACACTTCTCCCAAACTCTCCACCTGCATGCTCACAGTGGGGGACATGGAAACACCCAGGGGGGCTTCTGGTGGTGGGAAAACACGCGAGTGCCTCGCATGCTGGGTCCTGCATTTCCCCAGGAGGTTTCTAGCAGCTGAGGCCCGGCCTGCATCATGTCCCCCCTTTGGGCTGTGGTTCAGTGCCCCGGAGCAGGCTTGTGTTTGGCAGGAGATGGCTGGGGAGAGAGCAGCCTGTCTGCAGAGGCGCTGCTCAGGGTGGACTGAAGGTAAACGGTCTTGTGGAAGAGTCTGTTGCTGAGGAAAACCACCAGGGAGAAGAGACGGAGCTGGAAGTGGCTGGAAGGGAAGAGAGGCTGTGAGCTCGCTGCGTAGTTTGGGCTCTCCCTGATGCCACACCAACATGGCACCCTGCGTCCAAAAAGCCCCCTTCAGCCCTCACAGCATTTGTCATGCCTTTATGGATAGGGGGAGTCTAACAGGTACGGAAAGCTCAGCCCTGCTATTTCCACCTCACCAACCCAGCTGGAAGCCTGCTCTCCCTGTGCTGCTTCTGTTTAGCACATCTGTCCCAGATCGAACACCACCACGGAGCATCCCCAAGCCTCTACTTACTACGTTTTGCCAGGTGTCTTCGCTTCGTTGGCGCTGATGATGAACAGAGGGAAAAGGATGGAAAAGAGGCAGCCACTGAAAGGAAAAAGAAAAGGGTTTGCTGAAAGTTCTCTGTGATGGGTGGTGCTGTGGATAAGGGTACACATCTCTGATGTAAAGGAGGGTAGAAGTTGGGAAAGGGGCATTAATGTGTCCTGCTCCCCCCAGACAGCAACCTGACCCCTGAAGACTCACCTGATGATATAGGAGGACTGCATTGCGGTGAGGAAAGCCAGTGGTAAGCCAAATCCAAAGTAATAGGGCCAGTTTCTCTCAATGTTGGACAACCGTTGGTGCATTTCAATTCCTAGTGAGAACAAAAACCCCAAAGAAACCCACTGAGTTGGCACGCTGGGGAAAGACCTTCACTACTTGTAGAGGAAAACGATGAACAGAACAAGAAGCGCTTTTTATTTCCAGCCTTCTTCAAAGAAGACGGGAATACTTTGGATTGCTGTCTTAAAGAGCAAACAGAAAACAAACTCATACAGTAGCATCAGAATGAAGAGCAATAGCCAGCAAAGCGGCTCCTGTCAGCTGCTGCAGAACTGCCAAGAGGTTTGCTCGCTTCTCTGCCACATGCACAGCTGCACACCTGCCCTGCCGGCAGCACGCGGGCACAGAGGCCGTTCTGCAGGAGGCAGCACCCACCTTTGTTAAACCAGCGGTACTCGAAACAGTAGAGAGAATAGAGCAGGGACATGTGCAGGAGGCTGATCAGCTGGCCGACCACATCGATGGGGAACAGACTCACAATCATCCCCTGCGGAAGAAGAGGGCCGGTGAGGGAGGGCTGCTCAGCACGGCAGCCGTGCGCCTGGCCGTCAGCGCTGGGATCTCACCTGGATGAGGAACAGCGCCTGCAGCAGGAGGTTGAACAGCATGTCGGCAATGATTTTACTGACGCTGGGGAAGGGGTGAGGCTTTCTGCCAGAAACCTCGAATGCGAGATCTGCAATGTCCTGCACGGGAGGGAAGGACAAACAGCTCACCACCAGACCGCGCTGCTCAGCTGCGCTCACCCCTACAAACAGCGCCAGCTGCTCTGCAGGACGGGATTCCAGATTCTCCAATCCTGGAAGTTTGCCCCACACCTACGCAGGGCTCCCAAGGTGGTTCAAACACGCAGCCTGTGCCACTTCTGGGCTCGACGTGCTGTGTTTTATCTGGACCCAAAATGCCACCCCATGTCGTCACCAAGAGGGGCCGCAGGGTGTCCCGCCCATTTCCTCCTGACCAATTAAGCTTTAACACAGAAATCGCCCATCATTTGCATGAGTCCACCTTCCTACCTGAAACCAGATGGCATTGACGACCTTACTGAGCACAAACAGGGGAAGGACCCAGAGGGCACTGAAAATGGAGGTGAGAATGAACTCCAGCCAGGACCAGACATCGCCGTGTAAGGAAGGGTCACCTTTGGAAGATGGGCAGAAAGCAGCACGTCAGGAACCTCCTCATTTCACATCACAACCCCCCAGGTCCGTGTTAAACCGCCCTGGTACAGTGACATTCTCATTGTAGTGCTTGAGTAAAGTGCTCCAACCTTAGCATTTCTCCCTTAAAGGCACATTTCCACCCACTTGCACTGCACTTATTTGCAAAAATATTTGTATCTATTGACAACCACGGGTGTTCAGTAGCAAAACACGTGGGCTAGATCCCTGACACAACGAGAGTTCAAAGACTGTTGCCAACCCTTCCAGCCTGATTACCCATCTGTCTGATTTTCTACTGAACAATTAATCACAGCCTTGCCTCACTACTCCGTGCCCCTTCATACACAGACAGGAGAGCACTCACCGATGATCTGAGCTGTGACCGACTGAAGCACAGGTATAAACACTCGGTAAAACAAGAAGAGACTAAGCTACAGGGAAAGAGAAACAACAAGGGTTCGTGGTGAGGCTTTGCACATTTGCTTCTTGTGCTCCATTCTGCCACCTGGCGCGGTGAAATCCCAACACACCCAATAAACCTCCAGCACAAACCCCCCCGAAGGCACCACAGCCCTTCTGCTGCCACCGTGGCCTCAAAGCCGCACCATGGGGCCAGCAGACAGCTTCCTATTTGGCAGCTAAATTGCTCAGTTTCAAACAGTAACGTGCACACAGCTGATCTGAAGGCAGTCACTGCTGATCTGCAGGCAGAGCCTCTGCCTGCTCCATTCACACCATTACAAGGGCGTTGATCCATCAACACAGAACCAAGGATCTCTGTTCAAATACAGCCAACATCTCTGATTAAGAAGTTTAACGTTTTTACCCTGACTCCTCATACTCTGCCACAGCCTAATGGAAAAATGAAGTTGGTGATGCAGTAGATTGCAAAGCATGTGCTCCATTAACCAGCAGTCTAATCAAACTTATTCACAGTCATGGTAAGGTCAGAGCTGAGGCAATGTCTTGAGATACCAATATCCATTTTGGTAAACAACATCCCTGACTGCAAGGCTTGAATGTGCAGGAAAAGCACAGCCTGAAAGACCTGTAAAATCAGGTTTTGACACAAACTGTTCTCAAGTTACTCTATCACTTCAGTCCTGCACCACCTCCTTTAAGGACAGTGCTGGCACTGGGAGATGTAAGGATTCCCTCTGCTCCCACAGCCTCTCAACTGCGGGGCAGCCAAGCCCTGCTGAAAGCTCACAAGCACTGCAGCACATCACAGCATTTGAACGTGGAAAACTCCCCAAACATCCACTTACCCAGAAAACACCTCCATTCCAGGCACAGCACTGAAATATCCGGCTCACGATCCGGGGCTCGCTGGAAAGCAACAGCACAGATGTGCATGAGGGACACTTTGCTCCTGAGCGTGGACAAACAGCAACTGCTTCAGTCTCACATTTTGGACACCTCAGCAAGTTTCTACAACAACCAACGAGCACCAGCAGCACCGCTGATTTTATCTGAGTGCTGGAATTCTGCAAGAAATCCCAGCACAGACCCTGCCATCATCTTTACACAAGGTTAAACCACCACCAAAGCAGGCAAAATAATCTGCAAATACATCTTGAAAGGCAAATTCCCAACCAAACATCACTGCACCAAGCAGTGCTGTCACCCAATGGCGATTAGGAGAGGGGAGAAACGTTTCTGCGTGGTTTGGGAGTCAGGCACAAGAACAGATGCTGGTTTGCTCCCACATGGATATAATTCAGGCATTCCCAGCCTTAGCAGCTGCAGCTGATATTGATGGCTGCAGAAAAAAATATCCTTCATCTGCCCCAAATATGTAACTGGGATCTGAGATGCATGCTCCAAGCAGAACAGTTTCTTCCTGATCCCATCAGCATCCCCAGCAGCAACCACCTTTAATCATGGCAGGAGTGCCAGCATCCAGGAAAAGGCAAACTCAGAACTCCACATTCTTCTGGCTTCACACTGCAGGGCACGGACCCACGATAAAGAGCCACATAGTCTCCATCCTCAAACAGCATAAAGCCTGATTTCCTCTCTTATCATGAAAGGCCCACAGTTCCACTGCAGAATGCAAGGTGCTTCATGGCACGGTTTTCATCCTCGCTGGCTCTGCACGTTGGCACAGCTGGGTTTATAAGCTGCGTTTCTGCTGCAGACTACTGGCAAACACGTCAGAAGATCAGCTTGCAGTGACACTCAGGATGCAGATCTGACCCAGTTTTATGGAGGTTTTCACAGGTGCAGGCAGAAGTAATGACTTTGTTTCATAAACCTCACTTAACTTCCCTTCAGCCAGACTGCTGTGACACAGTGGGCATGAAAGAGAATTTGGCACCCGCGCTGCCAAATCCCTGTGACTTGCAATCCATCAGGCCCCTCAAAGCTCTGCACAGAGCTCTGCTCTGGTTCTCCCCCCTCGCTCCCAGGGACTCAAAGACAAGCGAATTACCTGATCTGTGACTCATAAGCTCCATACTCACTTCTCTTGCTTCCTCTCCTCCATGTGAAACCTCCGCTGGGCGAGCGCGCTGTTCGCTCTCCTCCGCTTCTGCTCTTCCCTTTTCTGCTGGATCCGGGCATCCAGCTTGGAGATGGTGCAGATGCCCCAGATGGAATCCTTGATTCCCTGCGGACACGAGGACGGCACGTCAGCCATGGCCAGAGCAGGGGGTGGGACGTGGCTGACCAGGCTGCTCCCCATAAGGGAAGGACACAAATGCACACCAGCAGATGCACAAGGCTGCAGATTTGCTTGCTGCTCCAGCAGCTCTCCTGCCTGGGAAGAGCTGCCAGCCCAGTAGCAGAGATGTAACATCATCGCAGAATGCAGAGCTAACAGCACAAGGAAGCAGAAGCACTGCCAGGACAGCAATGCTGTGACACGTCAAGATAAAGCAACCCAGAAATAAAGCTTCTCTCTCCAAGAAATGTTAGCGATGCTCAGAAAAAGCAAGAGAGATGAAAGATAGACCAAACCCCATCTTAAAAACAGCTGTGTTTGGTGCCAGCTGCTCCTTGCACAACACCTCCTGGATTTTCGTCTTCCAAAGAATGAATACAACCTCCCCAAGTTCCTCGGTTGCATGAAGGTGGATTTGCAGCAGCACTGCCTTCATCCATCCCACGCTCCACGCGAGGTTGGCCAACCCTCAGGTAAGCAGGGAAGAGAACTGGGGGCAGAAATGAGGGAACAGACCTCATGTGCATCACCCATTCCCACAGATGGGTGAAGGCCAGCCCCGCTCCCAGCTGGAAGGCCAAGCCAAAGCCAAGATTTGGATCAGTAACGCTACTTTCCACGGCCTGGTGACCTACATCACACGTTCCAGCATCTTTAGGAACAGCACTGGAAAGCCTTTTTCTTTTTTCCCCTTCTTTTTTTAAAAGGTGTGATGCCTCATAAATCTCCTCTATTTATAACCCTGGCAAAAGCCACGGAGATCTCTCACAGCCCATTTCTTCTGCCTGGCACAATGCACTTCTTCCCCTGCCAGCAGTTCTAAGGCCAATAAAATGCAATTATACAGAATACTCAGAATGTGCAAAGTCCATGTGGCCTCACTGTTCGAGCTCGATTCTTATTCCTCCACAAATAAAACCATCTGTCCTTGTCTCAGAAACACTCTCACATCAGCCACGTCCGTGCAAACCTCTGGGGAGCTCCTGAAATGATTTCCAGTGCCATTTCTTTCTTTTAATGACAGATGTGCTGCAGCTGGCCTGGGTGGCTGCTGCGCAGCCTCTTTCTGCTGCAGCACTGGCTGAGCACATCACCATGGCTCAAAATCACACTGCCTGCGTGCATGGACAGGTCAGACAGCCCCAGAAACATCGCTGCACCTCTCCCCCCTGACCCAGCAGCATGAATTTTGACACCATGAATCTGACAAAGTGCATTGCAAGCTGCTGCTCGTGGTGAGGTGGAGAGTAATTACATGCTGCTGCAGCCACCTCTTACAGATGGCATGAAGGCATCACAAAATGACACCGGTTCTTCTGCTTGGAACTGTGGCCAGGGCACCACAGACCTTTGCTCTCTTAAACAACAACTTACCGAAAACAAGTTACTTGTTAGCGTCACGCCACGAGTGTTTTCAGTCTGACATCAACACTTGGGAGAGCCAAGTGAGACAGGGAGCACTGAGTTCAGGCAAAGCGTCACCATAAAATGCCTGCAAGGCTACAAGGGTCACTCCTGCCCGAAGGAATCTGTGACAGTTCAGTTTGCCCTTTGGGACATATCCCACAGCTGGGATGAAGTGGATCCCACCTGGGATGTGGGGCACAGCACCACTCTAAGAAGCTAAAAATGTGGTTTTTTTTAAATTCTGATGGCATTTTCCATCACATTGACGTGATTTCTGAAGATGCCTTTAATCTAAATATATCTGGAGCCCCATTCCAATCTCGTAACCCACTTCCAGAGCACAGGGGCAGGAGGACCCAGCGCCCCGCAGCAGGAGCAGCCCCGGAGCGCAGGGACTCACCCTGACGAGGTCATGAAGGAAGGTTTTCACGCTGTCTGCCATCTCGCCTCCAGCATCACCACTGCTTCCAACACCATCAACTACAGGGAGAGGGGAAAAGCCGGACCCAAGCCTCTCTCATCATGGAGGGATGGGAAACGGATGGAGCCTGCGGGGACACACAGCGCGGGTCAGAGCACGGAGCTCACAGCCGGTCACAGCCCGCGAGCCGCGCCGGGGGAAGCGCAGAGCAGGGCGCGGCACAGCACGGCCCTGCGGCGGCGGATCGCCCACCGACACGAACGCCTCGCAAACCGCAGCTGCTCGCAGCAGAGCGGCTCCGGCACACGGCCGCGCTGCGGGCAGCCGGGGCGGGGTTCCGAACGGCGCTCCGCGCCCCAGGACGCCGAGCGCGGCCGCTCCCGGCTCAGGCACCGACCGGAACCGAAGGGCGCCCCGCAGCTCTGCCCCGCGGCCCGGCTCCTCGGTTCGCCGCGCAGCGCCCAGCCTCACCTCGGGGCCGCCGGGCCGGAGCCGCGCCGCAAACACACCCGGCCCGCGCCGCCCCGGCCGCCGCGATCCGCGCATGCGCCACGCGCAGCCGCACAGCGCGCAGGTATCGCGCGAGCGCAGTGAGCAGCGCCGCCCTTTACCGTGCAGGCGCTGCCGCTAGGGGGCGCTAAAGTAAGGGGAACGTGAACGGGAGCGCGGTAATGAATGGGAGCGGGGAGAGCTGGGAAATGGAGCGGGAATGGTGCGAGGCGCCGTGTGCGGCACTGCGTCCAGCTGCGGAGCCCCAGTGCGAGAAAGACTGGGAGCTGCGGGAGAGGGGCCTCGTGACTGGAGCGCATAGACAGGCCGAGAGCTGGGCTTGTTCAGCCTGGAGAAGAGAAGGCTGTGGGGTGACCGCATTGCAGCCTTCCAGGACCTAAAGGGAGCCTACAGACAGGAGGGGAATCAGCTCTTGGAAAGGGGAGATAACAGCAGGACAAGGGGAAATGGTTTGAAGCTGAGGGAGGGGAGATTGAGGTTGGATGTCAGGGGGAAGTTCTTTGCTGTGAGAGTGGTGAGGAACAGCTGCCAGAGAGGCTGTGGATGCCCCATCCATCCCTGGAGGTGTTCAAGGCCAGGTTGATGGGGCCCTGGGCAGCCTGGGCTGGTATTAAACGTGGAGGTTGGTGGCCCTGCCTGTGATGAGGGATGTTGGAGATTCATCCTTGAGGTTCCTTCCAACCCTGGCCATTCTGTGATTCTGAGGGGGGCAAATGGCATCTTAGGTTATAGGACACAGTGCGTACAAAAGGATCCCAGGGGGGGATCCAGTTGGAAACATGACTCCCTTCACTCACAGACAGCGGCCACACTCCATCCCTTTATTACCGTAGCAGCACTGCCCCCCACCCCCAGCACCCACACTGTGGTGCTCCCGCTCAAACGATGGCCGCCTCCAGCAGAGGCTCACTGCCCCACAGCCGCCCAGGTGCCAGCCTGCTGACATCCACAGCCATGCAGGAGCCGTGCAGCAGCAGCTCAGCAGCCGCCTTCCCAGCAGCAGGGGACTGCTGCAGGCCGTGCCCGCTGAACCCCGCCAGCACAAAGACGTTCCGCAGCTGCGGGTGTGAGCCCAGCACTCCGTTCTGGTCGAAGGTGTTGTAGTCGTAGTAGCCAGCCCACGCGCTCTTCACCTGCTTGGCATTGTAGGGCTGCATCACGGCAGCGTGGAGCCCAAATGCGTGGGATGGAGGGTGGAGGGCACCGTACCTTCAGTGTCTGGAAGGCGGGCACGCGGTGCGCCAGCCGCGGCCACACCTCCTCCTGGAAGAAGTCGTGATCCACCTCCAGGTTTCCTGCGTCCGGCTCACGGCCCTGCGTGGCGACAGGCGGTGACCACTGTGGACACCTCGGGGGTCCCCGCAACACTGCGACCCTTGGGAACGCACCTCTAGTGGGCTCATGCTCCCCAGGTAGTTGCCAGCAATGCCTTCGCGCCGGAAATAGGCTCCCGAAGAGTCAATGACGAATGGCGTCTCCAGGCCCGGCCCGCCAGGGCAGTGCCACACATACACGTACCTGTGGGGACATCGCCGTGTCCCACCCCATGGAGCAGAAATGGGGGCTCAAAGTGCCCAAACTCAGTCCCAGCCCCGACCTCTTGCGGGGCTCTATGGGGAGGGGGCTCAACGCGAGGCTGCCCCGCAGCCCGGCCGTGGCCGAGTCCAGCAGTTTCCCAGTCCAGGCGCCGGCGGCGAGCACCACAATGGCACAGGAGACGGGCTGCTGCTCCGGGCTGTCGGGAAGGCGCACCTGGGACATTGAGGACGGGCTCCCAAATGGTCCCACAGCATGGTGACAGCCGAACACGCTGGCATTGGGGCACACTCACATTAACATATTTCACACGGCCAACGCCCTGCAGCATGCCTGGTGTGTTGTCTGCGGTGTCCACCACAAAAGCTGGAAGTTGTAGGGTGGGTGAGGTTGTCCCGGTGTCTGTAGTGGTGGTGTCACCGCGCCCAGGACTCACATGTCACCTCTCCGACGCAGCTGTAGACGCCCAGGGACATGGCTTTCCTTCGGAAGGCGTTGAGGAGGGACCAAGGGTCAAACCAGCCCTCGTTCTCCAGCCCTGTGGACAGACATAATGACACACATGGTGACACAAAGGGACAGCAGCATCCCCATCAACAGCACGTCCCCTACCGTAGGACGCCACGGCCACATTCTCTGTGTTTATCCATGGGAACTTGGCCTTCAGCTGACTAGGGGACAGCAGGACCACCTTGGCGCCCTCTTCCCTGGAGACAAACAGTGTCACTGAACAGGGGTGTCCCCAGTGTCCCTTTTAATGGGGGTCAGGGGTGGCCATATCACCTCTGCACCTTGACGCCAGCCTCCAGGGTGGCAGCGCCACGCTCAGACGCCAAGAAAAGGTATCCCGAGGGCTGGAACTGAAGGTCGATGGGGGGCTCGTTGGGCACCCACAGGTGTTCCTGAGGGGGGACAGCACAGTAAGGAAGGGGTAAGAATGAGACTCCTCACTGAGACACCCTCCCACAGTGCTGCCATCGCCCAAACTCACGTTGATAGTACGGAGAAAGGCGGCAGATTGCAGAGACAGGCGGATGTTTTCAGGCAGGGAGAATTGCTGCCGGATGCCCCCCACAGACAGCACAGTGGAAGCCTGGGAATACTGTGGGGGGGAAAGGAGAGGGGTGGTGGAGGCAGAGGGGTGTTGAGGGATGGTGTGTCCCTGCCGACCTCCCCCATCTTCTGGGTCTCACCGTGGGGTCTCGCTCCACCACCACCACCCGCATGCCATGCCGCCTGTTCTCCAGTGTCTTCAGCCAGTAGGCAACCGACCAGCCCAGCACGCCCCCCCCTGCCACCACCACATCTGCTCGCTCTGGGGGTGGGGGGCAGTTCTGGTGGGAGTGCAATGGGTTCCAGGCCCCCTCTGACTCTGGCAGCTGGCTCCGCAGTGTCTGCCCCAGGTGGGACAGCCTCAGCCCCAGCTCTGTGGGAATAGAGAGGGATGCAGCCAGGAGATCCTCCTAACTCCACTTAGAACACCCTCCCAGGTGACTCTAAGACCCTCCTCCCCCCCCAAAGTCACACTGAGTACTGCAGGTCCCCCTCCCAGGGCCTCACCCAACCAACCGAGGTCTCCTGGACCCCCCAGATCTCCCAGTCCCCTCCGCACACCACGGCACACCCCGACGACCCCCCACGTTCCCATTCACCACCCCTCTGCCAATTCACGATGCATCCGGATCCCCTCGGTTCCCCCCAGAACCCCGCCGAATCCCCTCTGCACCCCCTGCGACCCCACCGAGTGACCTTTACCCCCTCCCTGTACCCTTTTCCCTCCGCACATCTCCATCACATCCACACCCGCGTTTCCTCCCGCTGCCCCCAGCCCCAGAGCCCTCATCTCACCGCGGAAGACGTCGGAGCGCTGCGGGGTGGCGGTGCGCAGGGTGCGGCCCAGCTTCGCCCCCCCGCTGCCCTTCCCGGAGCCCCCCCACAACGCGCGCCCCCCTCGCACCGCGCGCAGCATGGCAGCCAGCCCCGCCACCCGCCCTTTGCCCTTTGCCCTTTGCCCCGCCTTCACGCCCCTTCCGCCCCTTCCGCCCCTCCTAGTCTCGCCATTGGCTTTCCCCCCCCCACATCCTCTTTTGGCCTAACAGCCAATGGGAAGCTCCGTGGCTATACGGTGACTTCCGGCGGAAGTGCGCGGAGCAGTGCGACGTGTGCGCGCAGCCCGGCCCGGCGCCGCCATGCTGGACTTCTTCACCATCTTCAGCAAGGGCGGGCTCGTCCTCTGGTGCTTCCAGGGCGTCCGCGGGCCCGCCTCCGCCGCTACTGCCCCTGTCAACGCCCTCATCCGCTCCGTGCTTCTGCAGGTCCGCCGGGGCGGGGGAGCGGCGGCGGAGGCCTGCGTGAGGGAGGGGCCTGCGAGAGGGGGAGAGAGGGAGAGGCCGCGGCTGCGGCTGCCTCCGTGAGGAGAGGGGCTGAGGGCAGAGCTCCTGCGTGGGGGGGGCGGGACGAAGAGGAACCTCGTAGTTGGGAGATGTGCGGTGTGGCTCAGCACCGCCGAATTTTGGAGAGCCGCTTTGGAGGGGGGGGGGGGGGGGCCCCCCCCCGGGGGGGGGGGGGGGGGTGGTGGTGGTGGTGGTGGACAGGGGTCCCTATTTGGGCGCTGAGGGCTGTGCTTGGAATAGTGTCCCCATTGTGTTCTGGCTGGGGGAAAAGGAGGAAAGCAAGGGGAGGTGTCACACTGTTGCTGTCACCCTGTCACCACCTTGAATTGATGGGTCCATCCCATAGGAGCGAGGTGGCAACAACTCCTTCACCCATGAAGCCCTCACGCTCAAGTACAAGCTGGACAACCAGTTTGAGCTGGTGTTTGTGGTAAGTGCCCCCCCCCTCGGGCTGCCCTGGTTTCTAAATGCTTTGTTTTCATGACTGGCTGCCATGCTGTCTGCTCTGAGGGACTGTCAGTAAGGGGCTTGTTGAAGCTCAGAAGAGGAAGAGTGCTCAGGGAGGTTTGTGGCTTGGTCAGAAGCTCCAGGAAGGCACAAATGTTGCGTTCTGCCTTCCTGTGTGGCTGAGGCTTTCCCTTGACTTACTGAAACCTCACAAAAAACAGGGCTTAGCTCAGTGCTGTGTGGTGCAAAAGGCGTCTTGCACACAGGGCAGGTGACGCTTTCCCTGGCACACAATGTCCCCGTTGCTCCTCCTCCTCCACCTGCGCCACCAGAAGAGTTTGGTGCCCATTGAGAAATGCTGCAGCTGGGCCACGTGTCAAACACCCAGTGGCTGCCACTGAGCTGGGCTGGAGCAGAACAGCTGGTGCAGGGCGTGCAGAGCTGCCATGGGGACAGCCTGGGAAGAGCAGCACGTGGGTTGCAGGCGGCCAAAAGCCGTCCTGTTTGCACAGGGGTGTTCCTGCACACAGAACTGTCGCCTGTGCATCTTGAGCAAACTGATGCTTCAGATACTGCTGTGTTTTGTCTCTGCCTGGCCGAGCTTCTTGCTGTGGGATTTTTGGGTGAGGAATGCTCTTCACTGAGGTCACCCCTGGTGCTTTGCCTGCCCGCTGTGTTCTTGGTGGGCTTTCCCAGCACACTGTAGGGTTTTGCTGTCTGAGGGCTGGATTTTGTGGGCGAGGTGTGGCTGCTCCTTCAGTTGTGCTGCTGTGGATTGTGCTGGTTTATTTTAGTCAGCAGCGATAGGATTAAGAATCCAGCTTTGAGCGGAATGGAAACAGCACAGGCTGTTACGTTCTAAGGAAACCTCATCGCCGATGAGAAGTCTGTGTTTGGATTTATGATAGAAAAAAACAGAGCGCCTGGTCTTTTCAACTTCAGGAAAGCTGTGATGCTTTTCTCCTTGAACTCTCTATTCCTTATCTCAGGGGCTCCACACGATGTTGTTTGGATGCATACAGATAAGCACGAGGCTTTCTGGCCTTTCAGTGCGTGCCTTGTTGCTATGAAACAGCGTTGTTTTGGGAGTCACGTTTTAAAGCAGAGCTCTGCACTGTGCTTTTTTCTTTTTTGAGAGAACGTATTAAAAGCCTGGGAGGTCAGATTAGGAAACTCAGCCTGAAGCCTGCATCATCTGGTGCCTGAAATTAAAGAACTTCATACCGAGTGTCTGAAATCCAGGAAGGTCGATGCGCTGCAATTAATGGTTTTAGCCTTTTTAATTACTTAAGTGCCGTTTGCTCAGGGCGACATCTTTCCGCTGCGCGTTGTTGCAGGTGGGATTTCAGAAGATCCTGACTCTAACCTACGTGGACAAGTTGATAGATGATGTTCACAAGGAGTTCAGAGACAAATACCGCAATGAGTTCCAGCAGAAGGGCGCCCTGGGCGTCCTGAACGGCACCTTCGATTTTAAGGATGACTTCCTGCGCCTCCTCCGGTGAGCGGCTCTCCTTCCCACAGCTCAGCACCGTGTCTGAGCTGGGGGCTCTGCTCTTCAGTTGTGCTGCTTGCCGTGTGGTAGCAGATGAGGCCGTAATAGCCAAAAACCTGGTAGAAATGGTGTGTGGGAAGGGCTGAGCTGTTCAGTGTTGCTTCTGTCTAGAGCAGGCACAGGTCGGGGGCTGGGCGGCGCGGGGCTGCAGTTCAGGCTCATGGGCACTGTCCTGCAGGGAAGCAGAGGAGAGCAGTAAGGTCCGAGCTCCCACCGTGATGAAGACGTTTGAGCAGTCTGTGAAATCTCAAAAGACTGTCAAGTGTATGATAGAGACCAGAGGGGAGAAACCAAAGGAGAAAGTCAAGAACAAGAAGAACAAAGGTTCCAAAAAGGAAGGTGAGTTGAAGGGAGGTGTGTGTGTGTGTGTGTGCATGGGAGGGTGCAAATATTCCAGGGTTGTGAAATGTGGGTCACGTGTGGCCCCGCCTGTGCTTCTCTAATCATTCCTCAGCACCTGAGTGCTGTTCAGGGTCTTCTGGTCACAGCCAGCACAGGAGGGAAGAGTCCTGCTTAATGCACTTCATCTGCTGTGGTAGTGCTGCCATATGCCCAGACTGGGGAGGGCAGCCCTTCGGTTAGGGCAGTGACAGGCAGAGGTGGTGCTCTTGTAATGGCGTGGCTTCTTAGCATTCTTGGTTCTGAGATGGGGAACGACCAACATACAAAGATGTCTGGGAGAGCTGGTTCGTAAACTGCTAATCTTGGGAAAATGGGATCCCAAATGCAGCTGCCTTTGGGCTGAAATAAGATGCTCATGTGGCCTGAGGCTTCCAAAATCTCAGAGGTGAGGCAGGAATGGGCCTCTGTCTTCACAGAGGAGTTTCTCACATACAGTCAGTGTAGTGCTGGCTCTTTCTGCTAGTTCTAAAAGGCTGAGCTCGTGCTGGTGCTCTTTCCTTCAGGGAATGAAGCTGTTACAGCCTCCAGTAAAGCAGCCCCAGGTGAAAAGCAGTCCTCGGCCCCTGGGGACAGGGAGGAACTGACCAAGGATGAAATACTGCAGAAGAACCGGGAAGAATTCTTCAAGAGACACATGAAAGCAGGGGAGAAGTCCAGGTGGGTTGCGAGGGCGCAGTCAGGCTGCGGTGAATCCACGCGTGCTGCAGCCCTGCTTTTGCTGGAGGCTCCATGCCATCCCTCGGTGATACTGAGCTTCTCTTTCCTTCATTGCCCCTGAAAATCATCCTGTTAATCCTCAGAATGTGGTCAAAGTACAGGATGGTGTTCAAAATCCAGACCTCGTGTGGGGTCCAGATTTCTTTTATGGGGGGGAGTTTTTCCCACAGCAAGTGAAGGGTGAGCTGATGGCTGGCTTGGGTTAAAGCAGGCCATGCTGAGCTTGAGACAAGGCTAAAGTTCAGATAGATAAACTCTGTGGAGATTTGGCATTGGTCAGTTTTAGCCTGGATTTTTGCCTTTTTTGATAGCTGGACTTTGAGTTTTTGAAGCCTCTAAGGAGGAGTTTGCTCATACTTCACTCAGCAGAACAAAATGTCTGTGGTCTTTATTTCAGCAAGTCTCCAAAGCCTGATGCTCAGAAGGAGAAGGGGAAGAAACCCCGAGTGTGGGATCTGGGGAACTCTAACGCCAAAGTACTTGATTACAGTAACTCCACTACCAACGGGAACTCAGAGGCCTCTCCCATGGAGGAGTTTGAGCCTGATATGGTAAGAAGTCAGGTCATGGTGTCTGCTTTGGTGTGTTCTGGGGTCAGCGGGGCATCACCAAGAGTGGCTGAGAAAGTGCTGGAAGAGGGGATCAGGGCGCCCAGCTGCTGCCTGGAGGAGGTTTTCTGCTGCAAACAGCACCAGATCTGCATGCGCCAATCTGACCAAACCACTGAGCACTTGTGGCAGGGATCTGTAGAGCTGCATCTGCTGACTGTAGCTGATGCTGTTCCTATTGAAAGCAAGCTGGGAAAATAACATTCAGCAGTTGCCACTTCTCAGTGTGCTGCATTCATCTTGCAGGCCCTTAAGGATCAAAACCGTGAGCCTGGCCGCCTCTATGACCTCGAATATGAGAGTGACGAAGAAGCTGAGGAGGAGAAGATTATTCAGAACGCTTCAAAACCCAGGTAGAGGCTCCTGAGGCCCTGACTGCTGCATCCTTCGTGATTTCCCTCCCATAATTCATTTTCCAGACTATTCAGTAATGCAGCAGGTACAGACAGGTCTGTTTGTCAGCTGTGACAGGCTATTGTCTCTCCCTGCTGCTGGCTGCTGCATGCGCTGTGCAGTTCACACCTAAGATAAGTGTTCTGCTTCTGTGCAGCACAAAGAAAGGTGGCCTCGGAGGTATGTTTGGCATGCTGAAAGGCCTGGTGGGCTCCAAGAGTTTGACAAGACAGGACATGGACCCAGTCCTGGAGAAGATGAAAGATCACTTGATTGGTACGTGTGGGTCTGCTGTGTGTGGCTTTGAGTGGTGAAATCAGGAGGGGATCCTTCACTTCCACTCTTCCCTCTGCGCCAAGCTCCCAGGCCTGGTGTGATGCTGGTGTCCAACATGTGCCGTCCATCCTGCTCTGATAACCCTGCTCTCTTCTCTCTTCTCTCTCTCTCCCAAAGCAAAAAACGTGGCAGCTGAAATTGCAGTCCAGCTCTGTGAATCAGTGGCGAAGAAACTGGAAGGGAAAGTGATGGGAACGTTCACCAGTAAGTGGTTGTGCCCTGCTTGTGTTCTTATTGGTGCGTGCAGCTCGCTGGCCTGGGTCCCCTGCTTCTCCAACCTGGTGAATCTATGGTACCAAATGTCTTCCTGGCCTCCTCGCGTTGGTAATTTGGGGATCAGGGCTTCTCTGCAGGGCTTCCCAGGTGTGACACGTTCTCCTTTCATCTCCTTTTTCCCAGCTGTGACCTCAACAGTGAAGCAGGCCCTGCAGGAGGCCTTAGTGCAGATCCTGCAGCCGCAGCGCCGCGTGGACGTGCTCCGGGACGTCATGGATGCGCAGCGGCACCGCCGGCCCTACGTGGTCACTTTCTGCGGCGTCAACGGCGTTGGGAAGTCCACCAACCTGGCCAAGGTGGGGCACGGCACCGGCGGCTCTGGGACAGGACGGGGCTCGGGCCGCGGCCGCTAACGAGGCTTTTCCATTGCTGGCCGCAGATCTCGTTCTGGCTGATTGAGAATGGTTTCAGCGTGCTCATTGCTGCCTGCGACACGTTCCGAGCGGGGGCCGTGGAGCAGCTCCGCACTCACACCCGGCGCCTCAACGCCCTGCACCCCCCGGAGAGCCACGGCGGGAGGAGCATGGTGCAGCTGTACGAGAAGGGCTACGGGAAGGACGCTGCAGGGATCGCCATGGAGGCCATCTCCTATGGTAGGAAGGAGCGGCGCAGGTGGGGCCGGCTGGGACCCTGGGCTTCCTCTACTTACGCTTTCTCCGTGTCTCCACAGCTCGTAACCAGGGCTTCGACGTGGTGCTGGTGGACACGGCGGGCCGCATGCAGGACAATGCCCCCTTGATGACAGCCCTGGCAAAACTCATTGCCGTCAACGCTCCTGACTTGGTCCTTTTCGTTGGAGAGGCTCTGGTGGGAAACGAGGCTGTGGATCAGCTGGTGAGTTGCAGAGTTGCTTTCTGGGAAGGGCAGATCTGCGTGGGTTTTATGGGTGTTTCAGACGGGGTCGGCGACACAACTTCGTTTCTTGAGGATGTTCTCTTCCTCAGGTCAAGTTCAACAAGGCCCTGGCTGACCACTCCATGGCCCAGACGCCCCGGCTCATTGATGGAATTGTGCTCACCAAGTTTGATACCATCGATGACAAGGTAAGGGGAGCGTTTCGTGCTCGGGGGGTTTTCTCCAACCTTACCCTGGCAGAGAGCTTCCTGCTGGTGACAGGAGGGAGGAGCTGCAGTCAACAAACAGGGGCTGTTTTCAGTGGGCCACTTATGGCCTCTCCTGGAGGCTGTCCTTTGTGTTAAAATGCGCTCCAGCCATCTAGACAAAACGAAGCAGACTGATTTCTGTCCCTGTGGACAAATGGCCGTGAGGTGTCCCAGTTCTTTGGCAGAATTGCATTGAGGGATGTGGAATTGGGACTGTACAGTTCTGGAAAACATAAGAAGGCTGAGTGTTTGTGCTCCCCTGAGGAGGTAATACTGGGACAGCTGCAGCAAGCACATCCCAAGGGAAGTGCAGCTGAATCAGGCACTCAGAGCCTGCATTAAATGCCAAGCAGAATAAGGTGGCTTTAAATCAGGGTGAACCTGCTTATGCAGCGTAGGGAGTGAGATCTGCAGAATGCAAAATCCTGGTGGGAGATGACTTGTGGCTGCAGGTGGCACTGACACCTGGTTATGCCAGCTGCAATGCCCCCTGGCCTCCTGCCTGCCCGTGGAGCTGAGCACGGGGTGTGAGGTGCCTGCATCCTTGGGAGCAGCCTGTGTGTTTCTGTGTGTTCTCCAAAACTCAGAGCTCAGAAATTTGGATCCTTGTTGTTGCATTCTTGGGCCCTTTTTTTGCTCCCTCTGAAGTCTGCAGTGAACTGGAAATGTTCTTATGGAGCAGCAGGCTGTACAGGGGGAGGCTGGCCTGCTAATGGTGCTCGTCCCCTCGGCAGGTCGGCGCCGCCATCTCTATGACCTACATCACAAGCAAGCCCATCGTTTTTGTTGGTACTGGACAAACCTACTGTGATCTGCGTAGCCTTAACGCCAAGGCTGTGGTCGCAGCGCTCATGAAGGCCTAAAATCAAGTATTGCACCAAATTGCTGTTTGCAGATGTCTCAGAAGAACATGCTTCACCCTGTGACTGACTAGTCTTTCCAGTGTAGTGCAGAACAGAATGAAGGGATGCGGGTGCAAGGGCTGTGCTTCCCCTGCCCATCTGATCTCAGTGCTCGCTGGTGTGCTCTTCCAACACTGCATGAGCATGAAATAGGAAGGAAGGTATTAGCTGATCACCTTGTGCTTATTCCAGTTAGGTCCGTGCTCTCCTGCCATATTTATTGACTATGGTGTATTTGTAGATGAAAGCTCTCTTCTCTACTTGGAGCGTTCCTCCCTGATCAGCTGTGGGGCTTTGCTCAGTATAGCCCTGCCCCTGGATTCCTTCATTCTGTTCCAATAACTCGGCCTCCCTCATGCAGAGGCTGAAACCAGAGCTTTGTATTGTTCATGCTATCCGAGTGGCAGTGCAAGGACCTGCTGTTGTGGGGCTGTGCTGTCACTGGCAGCAGCTGTGCACTGTTGGGCAGGGCTGCAGGTGGGTACTGAGCCCCAAGCTGCTCTTTTGTGCTCTTGCAGACCATACAACAGGGACAGCTGCTGCTCAGTGACAGCATTAGACCACCTGACCGTTCATAGTGCTGCTAACTTTGGCTGTAGCAGCTCACCAAAGTTGATAAACCAAAAATTGCAACAGCCTGCCCCTGTCCTGGGCAAGCAGGGGCTCCCGGGGAGATGCTAAACTGCCTTATGGCCCCCATTTGTTTTGTCGCTGGGGTCTCGCTGCAGGGTACCCAGAGAACTGCAGCAGTGTGTCTGGTAGTGCTGGTTGTTCCACCGGCCGGCGATGGAGGGCAGTGTGCCCCTGCGGCTCTTCTGCCTGCTGGCCTCAGCGTTGTTTGCTGCCTCAACTACGTAACAAAAGAAAAAAAATACTGGAAGACAGTGGTGGCTGCTTGCTGCTTCCCTGCACCCTTTCTCCCCCCCTTTAGAGTGCCTCTTGATCCTGGTCTAAAGTGCTACATTGAATAATACAAAACTCTCTTATGATGTCTTGTAGCTCCGTATTGCAGATGTGCTCTAGTGCAATAAATTGAATGCTGTCTGCTAAGAGACATAATTTATATAAATAAACTTCATAATTTGTTTTCTGTGTACAACTAGCTTGCCTTCAGCCAAGACCCCTTTCCTTCTCAGGGGGGAGACAGGCTGCTGCCTCTGCCTTCAGGCTGTGACGTGTGCATGCAAACCAAACAGCAGCCAAAAGGGTAATGGAACTGAACAGACCTTTAATAGGAGCTTCAACATACAAAATACTGTACAGTACAAAGGAAGGACTATAAAACTAGAGCTTCAAGTAAAAAAAAAAAGCAAAACAAAAACTGCTCAAGTTTCATTCTGAAGTGAAAGTACAGAATACAAAGGCATTAAGTATGAAATTACAGGAGGCTGCAGCTGAGGTGGGGAGACCTCACCCCCCAGCAAACAGCCTTGGTAAAAAGGACAGTCAGTCGTCAGGTATCTGTGTGAGGAGGGGCCCGGCCCTCGGCTCTGCCTGCCCGCCTCAGCAGCAGCTCTGAGCAGGGCGCCGCTCCTCCCCTCGCGCGGTGCTGCGGCTCCCTGCGCTGTGGGAGCGCGGCGTCGCTCCTGGCCTGCGGCTCACGTGCTGCAGCCTGTGGGAAGGAAAGGCCCTGCAGAACCGGCCTGGGCCCGCGCCGCTCCTGTGGCACCTGGCGAGGTGGCTGGAAAGAGGGACGCCGGGTGCCGCGGGGCGGTGGAGCCTCTGCTCTCAACCGGGGCTGGCCGTGCAGCGACGCCGCGCAGGACGAGGCAGCAGTGGGCTCAGCACCGCACGGCGGGTGGCGCTGCTGCACCGGGAGCCTCTCTGCACCTGGGGGAACCTTACCTGTTATCTCAGCGTGCGCTGCGGCGGAGCCGTTCAGTTGTTGTCCCTCCTTAGGCACACCTGAAACAGAGCAGAGCGTGGGTATGGGCTGGGAAGGCAGGAGGCAACCGTCAGCATTCAGCCTGCACTGCTCCAGGAATGGATGGCACTTCAGGAGCAAGTGGGATTCCCCGTGACGCCCTCCTGGCTGGGTTTTACCTTCAGGACACACACCAGCAAGGCTCTGGTTAGCAAGCTTGTTTCTGATTTTTATGATTTATTAGTGTGAAATCTCATTTGTTAGAGAATTGGCTCAGTCTGAGTAGTGTGCAGATCACTGAGACCAAATAATGAGCCTGGAACGCACTTTCCTTTCACTAGAAAGAGAATAAATGATGCCAGCTGCATGAAAAAAGTTAGGTATGGATGAGTCAGAAGCAGTAGAGCTGTTTTAACTACATGAACATGCAGTGATTGTGTGAAAATAAGCCCCAAATCCAGCTACAAATGCAGAAAACTGGGTGGGGGGAAATACAGGACAGAGAAAAAGAGGCAGTGATGCCGTGTTGTGCTCCAAGGACCACCTGCAAGGTGCACACAGCCCATACCTGCTCGGCCCCGCGTGGCAATCTCACTCGCCAGCCTCCCAAAGTACTCGGGCAGGTCTGTGTACTCATCTCCATAGGAAATCACTTTAATGCCCTTGTCCAGCATGTTCTCACGGAGCTTCTTAAACTCGTCCACATCTCCTCTCCGCACGAGCATGAAGTGCTCCAGGTCTGACTTGTGCTTCTCAGCTTCTAGAAAGAGGGCCTGAAACGTGGTGTCATCAACAGTCCAACCACAGCCCAAGAACAGGAACGACTTGTTTTCATACAGCTTCTGAATCTCTCGCTTGAAGAGAAAACAGGAAAGATGTTCTCGGTAAGAGCAGAGCGTATTTTCAGAAGGAATCTGGCTCCGAACCTACGGGGCTCTTCACAGCCCTGCAGCACAGCTCACCATCACCTCGGTGTTGCGCAGCACGTTCTGGTAGCCGGCTGGGTGCAGCACGATGCCGCTGGGGTTGGTGTACACACCGTGGATGTGCAGGACGCTGAGCTGCCTCTTCTCCTGGGCCCATTCCAGCACCTGCCAGAACAAACGGCGCCAGTGTTAGTGAGCGCCAGCACAGCTGCTACGGCACGGCCTCGCTGGGTCTTCTGCAGCTCCTGCCCTAAGACTCGTCTCCCACCTCTTCGGGTGCTGAATTGTGAGCTTTAAAGTGGAGGCTCTGGAGAAGCTTCTCAAAGGCAGCTTCTTCCTCACGTTCATCTCGTTTTCTCAAGAGGCTGTGAGTTCAACAGCCTATGGCACTTCTTGGTTCAACACTACAGAGGAATGGCTAACGTCACTGGAAGAGACTATGATCAATGCGCCAGGCTCAGCAGAAAAAGGGGACAAATGGAATCTAATGTCAGCAAATTTCTTAGAGTCCACCGAATTCATTTTTTGCTCCCCAGGCCCTGAGAAAGCTCAGCAGCTGACCTTCATTTCAGAAAGCCACTTTGAGGCTCTCAGTTTACTCCTACAGACCGCAGCTCATTTAAGCTGGCAATAATTAGAACGCTGATTTGTATTGCTCTAAGTACCTGCAGCCATGGAGATTAAGAGGTCACAGAGGAAACAAAGCACAGAAACAAGTCAGGATGGAAAGAAACAGATTACTTCACAGCATCCACAAACGGAGCAGCACTGATTTGCACGAGTAAAACCCACGGTGTAAAGCAGGGCAGTGCTGGGGGCACGGGCTGTGCTGTTTGCCACTCATTTTCTGCCTGGCTGAAGCCCCGGGCAGGCAGGGAAGTGTCTGAGGCCAACAGCTACAAATGCAGCACGAGGTCTGTGGCACACAGAGCTGCCCGGCCCTCCTGGAGGCAGGGCAGAGGGGAGGGAGGAAGGACGAAGGACCCAGGAGTCGCAGCTTGCTGCCTGCCAGGCCAGAGCCCTCTCTCAAAAAGCCCTCCTACAAAAGGCACATCACAGCAGACAGGCCAGCTCTGCTTTTTGCCCAGAGTTGCCAGTTTCGGTGAGAGCTGTCAATCCAAGCCTCACGTGGAAGCAAGGCTCACCGTATTGCAGCAAGGCCCAGCCACAGGTTTCAGGGACAGAGACCAGAGGAACACCAGGCTCAAAGGCTGCTCCTGAGCACTGGACATCAGCCAGTAAGAACTGCGCCTTAGAAACCAGCCTGCGCCGTCGCTCCTCACCACCCCAAACTGTCAGAGCCTCTGCCTGCCCTTCACCCGACACGATGCACATTACTGTTAGCAGCACAACCCCTGACGTGGGCATAACAGCACATCCTGCAGCTGCCACCAGCCCACGTTGTCCCAGCTCAGCCCTGGATCAACATCCTTTACCTTCTTCTCATCCGTCAGGTCAAGAGACTCCAGGTGCTTCCCCTGGTGTGCTGCGTACAGTTCCAGCAGGTTGTCGAAGTTTGTGGTTAACACCAGTGCCCCGTTTTCCATCAGGTGAAGCACTGACTGAAGCAGCTGTTTCCCAGAATCTTCCATTTTAGATTCCAGGTCATCAAACACCTCGTACAGACAGTCTTTGAAAAACGTTGAGCGAACATTGCTTGTGCGCTGAGGAGCAGAGAGAGATTAAGATCAGAGCCTGCTTTCTTTTCATACTTTGTGCCAAATGAATACACAACAACTACCCACGCGTTTCTTGAAGAGCTCTGCAAAGCTGTAGGGCCTTGCAAGGCAAACACTGCACTTTTATCAGATTTATTTTCAGGTCGAAGAGCAAGAACAAGAGAACATCTGAGAAGAGACGTTCACCAGGCATTGCTCCATCCAGACTTATTGACTCAGCTCTGCAGCTCAGAGATAAAGGAGCGTCACTCTGCACAACGGGACGGATTTCCTCTCGCCCTTCACATGCTTCTCTGAGGTGGGAGCACTCCCTGGCAAGCTCAGCATGAAATGCCAGCAGTTGGTGTTCAGTCCCTGGGAATCATGCAGCTGCTGGGGGCCCTCGGCTGTCCAAGGGACACAGACAGCTCTGGGAGCTCCTGGCCCAAAACCCCCTCAGGAACCCAGCCCAGACACAGCAAGTGCTCGACTCCCTGCAAATGCAGGACCTGCTGTGCCTCCAAAGCCACTGCTTTCCTGGGACACAGATGCACTGCAGCACTCACCGGAGAGAGCTTCTGGATAAGGTCATGGGCAACGTGCACCAAGTTCTTGTACTCATGGAGACACTTCTGAAACCTTTTGCTTTCTTCATCTTCCAGAAGATCAAAGTCAATAGCGGCATCCAGGAGAGCCTGGATCAAACCCTTCCAAGACTTCAGAGCTGGGACCTGGGGAGCAACCGCAGCGCTGATTCCTGTTCCGATCACCAGAACAAGTTCCCGAGGCTTCTTGGTTTTTAGGCTTGGCAACAGCTTCCTGCAAGAGGAGAAAGCAGCACAACTGGCACCATCACACGTAGAAGGATGCCCTGAGTCATGGAACGTGCAAATCAAGGACAGCTGAGGCACTCGCTGCCTAAGTTTTTCATCAAAATGTCCATTAGGGCTCTTTGGTATTCAGGAGAGAGACAACTCAGTATCCTTCAGGAACAGGCACAGCCCCACAGGCTGGCATCACAAAGGCTCACAATTTCACTACATGCAACTGCAATTCAGAGAAGTGCCAGACAACCTACTTGTAAGTACAGAGAGCCTCCAGAGTGCAATTATTTAGCCTCTCATGCAGCAAAATCCAGCTAACTTGAGGAACTGCCTGAACTACCAGGATGTGCCATCCCACATTGTGCAGGAGCACAGCAGGGCAGCACCTGAATGAGGGCTAACACCCAACAGGGAGACAGAGCAGCACAACGAAGCCTTCTGCGCAAGATGCAGCCTGGCTTTGGGGTTAAGGAAACCAGCAGCAAGGAATTCTTTGGCACATGCTCAGCATTAAGGCCTTTGTTTCATGCACCACAGGAAAGCACTACTTAGAGAGCACAGCTAGAGACAGAACGCCTTTCCTGGATCAGGAACAGAGAGGACTGCTAAAGCTCTGTGCCAAACATCGGTCTGATTAAAGGACGACGCAAGGTTACGGGAAAAGCTCTCATTAGAAGAAATGCACTGGCGTGTAATGGGAGTTACCTGGGCTTTTTTGCAGGGGGCATTCCATCTTCCAATAATGTTTCTTTACCCAGGCTCACCGTAGAAGCCATCCAGTTTCTACAGTAGACAAATCACCACAAGCAAAGTCACCACATGTGTGCATCACAGCGCGCAGCAGCCGGCTGTGCCGGGCGCATAGCGCTCGTCTCGTTATCTCTACATCACCTTTGAGCCAAGACTCAGGCTTCCTCGCTTTTGCACTTTGTACCCTGGCTCTCATCCACTCCTCAACTTCTTCTGACAACACAGCACGGTCAGATTGGCTGCTTTGTACCGCTGAGGCTCTCTGGGGAGCCTGAGGATAAGGCACCTTCACAGCACATCGCTCTCGCTGCTTCAGAAACAGCAGGAGGGAAAAAGCACAAACAGATTTTTGTTGGCTACAAAGGGCTGCTGGGAGCACTGCATTCCGTGGTGCCAAGGGAGGGATCGTCCAAACCCGCCACACATCTGGGCTCGGTGGGATCTGACTGCCAAGCTGACAGAAAGGAAGGAAGCCGCAGTGCTGAGAGCTCTCAATAGCAAATTACGTAAAGCACAGAAAGCCTGCCAGGAAATGCTCCTCTCCCACACGTTTCTCCAAAATAAGTCTATTAAAAGGCAAAGAAAACAGAAAGATCTTTGCACCCTTATGTATTTTTCTTGCCAATTGTAATGAAGAGTCCAACAAGAATCCTGGTTTGGGTTAATGTAACGGCAGGCTTTTGCCAAACAGAAATGTTGTACGAGAGCAGCTGGCCTGAAATCACAGCTTTTTACAGGGGCTGTGGCCTTCGTTGTCACGCAGCCTCAGTGAGATTACGGACGGTTTGGGTTGGAAGGAACCTCAGCCCATGCAGCTCCACTCCCCAGCTGTGTGCTGGCTGCCCCCCAGCCCATTGCCCACCCACAGGGACGGGGCAGCACAGCTCTGTGCAGCACTGCAGCGCCTCACCGCCCCGAGGGAAGGATTTCCTCCTCACATCTGACCTCAACCTCTCCTCTTTCAGTTTAAAGCCATTGCCCTTGTCCTTTCACTGCCTCTGTACAAAGCTGGCCTCTCAAACAGAACAAGTGAGCCTGCAGATGCTCCACCAACTCCAGGAGCAACACTGCAGTGTAATGCATGTGAAAGTTCTACAGGAAGCCCCAGCTGTGCTGTAAGTGTTAGCAGGAATAATTTAAGAGGTTGTCCCAATAATCTAGATAACCTTTTCACGCCGGATAATGAAAACAGGACACGCGGACTCTCCCAAGAGCAGTGCAATGGCACAGCGTGCTTGCCAGGCTTCGTTTCTTTCCCCTTCTGAAAGCCTGCACTGTAATGCACTTGGAGAGGTGTGCAGGGACCCCGCTTCCACCTTCTGAACAGCCCTGGGCACATGCTGCCCACCTACCTCACATAACAGACTTTTGTTCTCCTTGTCTCACCTGTTCACAGCCCAGCCTGATGCCACTTACTCCTCTTACACGTACGCAGTATTTTGGACAGCATAAGTGGAGAACTCAGTTTAATTATTACACGATCCTAAAGTATTGAGGACATTCCAAAAGTCATTCTGACTTAGGAACACTCTGACTTTGTAGCTACCAAGGCAGTTTTCTAAGATTACAAACTTCAGCCTTCATCTCTACTTAATGCAGACAGCCAAAAAGAAACAAACAAAAACAAACCACAAATAATGTCTCGTCTCCTCCTGTCTCCAAAAAAAGTGCTTTTTGTTCTGAGCTCTGATAACAGCAAAGCTCTTTACAGTTTACTTCTTGAGGAGTAAGACTTGGAAGCCTCCAGACTTTCAGTCTGGCAGAAGGTCTGCTCTGCAGGGCACGGATCACACGAGCACAAACATTCCGTGTGGGTAACGGAGCTTCAGCAGCACCATCTCCAAGTGTGACATCACTGCTGTAGGGAAAACCCCACGCAGGGGCCTGGGCAGGAGCTGACCCTGCTGCGAGTTCCACCAAGGCAAAACAAACCAGGCACTCACCAGGTAAGAAGCAGTTCTCCAGTTTTTCTCCTCAAACGTCCTGAACTTTCCAGGTATTCAGACTACGCTGAGTTGGAGACAGTGCAGAAACCACCCTGCAGCTCCTTGGCTTATCTGTCCTGTCACAACCTCGTTCTGCTCTCAGCAGTACAGAACGGCTGCCGGACAGTCTGTGCGCTGACTTCTCTCACAGCCCCCGGGGTGCAGGAAAGCGAGCAGAGGGGCTTCAGCCGAGCCCAAAGGAAAAGATGGGGGCTCGGAGGGGCGGCCCATACAGAGCCAGGAGGGCGGGCGGCGCCGCGTCCCCGGCCCGCTCGGGTCCCTCCCGGCACCTCAGGCCCCCTCCTTCCCTCGGCCCCCCGCTACCATCACCGCTACCATCACCGCCCCGCTGTCATCGCCGCCTCGCTTCGCGCCCCTTCCGCCCCGCGCCCGCCGTCGCCAAGGCAACGCTCCCCCCTCCCCGCACGCACCTGGCGCCGCGCATCCCGCCCCACGTGGTGACGCCCTCCTTGCGGCGCTCTGCGCAAGCGCCGTCCCGCCCCCTGCCGAGTCGTGGGTGGGAGAACGGGAGGCGATTGGCCCGCCTCCTTCCATAGCGCTCTTCCATTGGCTCCGTCCCGGAAGGGGCGGGAATTTCCACCACAAAATTGTGGGGAGGGGGGTGGTGGGAGAAGAATAAAGCGCATGTGCGAGAATTGGCACAGATCTCGCGATGCTTCCAGCGTGGGGATATTAAAAATAGATAAATAAATAAATGGCGGCTACGACGCGCGGTGGGCGGGGCGTCCGTCGGTCCGTCCGTGAGGGCGGAGGGGCCGCGCTGCCGGGCGCCCGGTTGGTATCGCAGAGCTCGGAGCGGCTGTGCGGGGGTTGGCGGAGGGCAGGGAGCGGGGAGGAGAGAGGGCGGCCTGGGCTGCGAGCTGTGCGCTTCCAGGTGGGGCCCGTTGGTGCCGGTGAGTCACTGCGGGCACTGCGTGCGGGGCCGCCCCGGCCCGTGTGCCGACAGCCGCCCCCAGCGCGGCTGCTCCCCGTTCAGCAGCGGCGCTGGTCGCGTCGGGGCGGTGCTGAGCGCCTCGCAGAGCTGCCCGGAGCTCCGTGCCGGTGAGAGGGGCCGGCCCTGCTGGGGAGAGTGCGGGTTGGAGAATGTGGAGGGAAAATGGAGACCCGCCGTTTACCTGTTGTTGGTCTTTTTGTAGGTTGAAAGGCTGAAATCCTTCGAGCCCCGGTCCGCCTGAAGGTCTGAGCTGGCAGGTGCTCGTGTCTGAGGTGGGGCTGATAGCGGTGCTGCTGGGCTTTGGGGCGCTGGGCTCCTCACAGCTGCACACACTGCATGTGGGGTGGGACGGGCAGCCCCACGGCAGGGATGGGGGGGGTGATGCTGCCAGCAGGGGGTGAGAGTCCCCTCTGTGCACCTCCAGCCTGGACAGTGAGGGAAGGTCTTGTCTGTCCCCTGTAGAAGCAGTGAATGGCACTGTGCGTTGCTGCAAGTGATGGGGTGCAGAGCAGGGATTTAAGCAGCTGGAGGTGGTTTCCTGCATTGTCATTGTTGAGGGGAAATGCTCTAAAAGGACAGGTGTGGTCTAACCTGCCATGCCGTGATGCCAAGCCATAGGGCTGCCTCCTGACCCCGCTGCCTCTCCAGTGCTCTGGGTGATGCTGAACTCTCTAGGTGGGATCTGTGGGTCTGCAGTGTTTGTACAGGGAGGGAAACATCTTGTTTGCCGCCCTCAGCTTGCGCGTATCACATAAATGAGAAGCTTGTGGCTTTGCCCTTGTCCCCCATGCTGAGTGAGGCAGGGATGGGAGAAGGGACAATTTGGGGTCCTTGAGGATATGCAGCAGTAAGGATGTCAAGGTGCTGTTCTCACTGCGTTGATGGGGTTGGCCCAGCTGTGACGGATGTGGGAGGGCTGGAGGGAGGCCCTAGGGAGGGCTGGTCTCCCAGCTCAGGATTGCTGCCGGCTTCCCCTCCCTCCACTTCCGTGCCCAAGCTGCTGGCTGGTCTGCCTGCCAGTGAGACAGCAGCCCCAAGATGGCTCTTCGGTGCTGCTGGGGCTGGTGAGTGCTCCCTACAAGGAGGGAGGGGCTGGGAGTGCTTTGTTGGAGCTGCACTGGGGCAAGGAGGAAGCTGCAGGAGTGGCTCAGCTGGGCCATTCACACTGGATCCTATTAGGCTCCAGAGTGAATATCTTCTGTCTGCCCCTCTCCCACCCAGAAGACCCTCCTGCCTACCTCATGCTGTGCTGCCATCCAGGTCTGATGCAGTCCCTTCTGTGCTCTGACACAAGGGTTTCAGGTGGGTACCCCAGTTCCCTGCCCACTAAGCCGCTCTTTAATGTCATGCTTATGCTTTTTTGCTATTACTAAGCAGGAGATTGCCTGGGGAGTGTGGTTTCCGTGGGCAGGGCACTGTATGCTACTGGGTTGCTGGTGGGTCTGGAGGTTTTGTCGGCGCTCACTTCACATCCTGCTTCTTTCATGGGGGAAAGACTCCAGTGCTTATTTTGAATGAGGTGATGCAAGTGTGGAAAAGTGTGGGGTGGGTGGAGGTGTTGAAACAGGCAGAAGCAGACGTGCTGCTGGCACACCAGTAAATCCCTTGTATGAGTCGCTCCAGTGCCCTGATCTCATCAAGGTGCAGATCCCTGTGCACTCACATCCAGACAGGTGGGGCCTGGTGCATCCTTACTGTCAGGCAACTGGTCCTCACTGGGCAAAGGTGGCCTGTGGGCCTGCCTGCGTTTTTTTAGGGAGAGAGGCACCCCTAAATATGAGGGAGGAGTAGCACCAAGGGCGTGGGATATGGGCCGAGTAGGAAGCAATGTAGGAAGTAGTGCTGCTGTGCCGATCCCTGGAAACTGATTCCTTCTCCTCCCATCCTCACAGGATCTGTTCCCTCCCCTGGGCTCTGGCTAGCCCAGCTCCGGGTATGAGGGGCCCTCCTGCTCTGACATCACGTGCTGCAGGTGAGGGTGTTGCCAGAGGCGTCCCAATTCACAGCCCTTGGGAGCAGAGGAGTTCGGACAACTCACACAACCTCAGCAATGCCAAGGGCTCAGAGGGATGCAGCTGAACAATGTGCTTGGAGCTGGATCCGAAACATTGCTCTGGGGAGAAGTTTAGGAAGAAGGGTGGCAGGGGGAGCTGGTGTTTTGAGGAAGGCTTGCTGTAAGAGCTGAGGCCCAGGCAAGTTACACAGCATGGCAGCATTGGGCATTGCCAGCAAGTTGCTGCCACAGACTTGCCTGTTGCAGGTGAGGAGGAAAAAGCTGGGGCTGCCCCGCAGCACAGGGCTCTGGGTGATGCATGGGGCTGCCCCTGCTGCATGCCCCCCAAACTCCCCTTTCCCACGCAATCCCCCCAGGTCATGGTGAAATCCCATGTGCAGCCTGCACCAAGCACAAGGGGAAGTGAATCTGTCTGTCTGTCCCTTTTGCTTGTGTGGGTTTACAGGAATTGTTGCTGTGGAGTGAGCATTGTGGAACGGCCCTGGTGGAGGTTGTTTTGGGGCTGAGAGCCCTGTCAGCTGCATGCCTATGGGGTGCAGATGCACTGAGCATCCTCGGGTGCATTGTTCTTTCTCTCCCCTCTGCATTTCTCCTTGCAGGAGAGGTTTCATGCAGGAGCTTGGAGGCTGAGTGGTGGACTGCCTGTTATGGCTGGTGAGCGATTTGCTGGGAGAAGGGAGCTGGAGGGCAGGGAAGTGGGGAACAACCCCAAGGCTTACCATGCAGTGTAGGGACTGCCAGAGGCAGGGTGGTCAAGAGACTTTAAGGGATGTGAGGCGGGGGCTCTCAGGAGGATGTGGCTTCTTAGAGCTCAGCCTCCCTTCTGTCCCCTCCCCTCTGCAGGATGGTTTAGGCGGCTCCTGCAGAAGCCCAAGCAGAGCTCCATCCACACATCGAGCAGCTCTCATAGCATGACCAGCCACTCACTGGCGTCCTCACCCTCCTCCTTCTCCTCCTCCTCCTCCTCCTCTGCTTGGAGCTCCAGCTCCTCCAGCAGCACCAGCACAGCTCGGCCTGGCCGCCCAGCCCCGGTGGACATCAGCAGCTCAAGCAGCGCGCGCTGGGCGAAGAGCTACGATGTGTGCATCTGCCACAGTGAGGTGGACCTGGAGTTTGTGGAGGAGCTGGTGTCCTACCTGGAGAGCCAACCCCAGAGCCTGCGCTGTTTCCTGCAGCTGCGGGACAGCGTGGCAGGCAGTGCTGTCGTGACAGAGCTGTGTGAGGCTGTGCAGAACAGCCACTGCTGGGTGATGCTCATCACCCCCAGCTTCCTGCAGGACCCCTGGTGCAGGTACCAGATGCATCAGGCATTAGCAGAGGCCCCGATGGCCAACGGGCGTACCATCCCTGTGCTGAAGGACATTGACAGGAAAGATTACCCCAGGGAGCTGAGGAACCTCTACTACATCTACACGGCCCTCAAGGAGAACAGCTTCAGGCAGATCAGGGACACTGTGCTGCGCTGTGAGTACCCTGCAGCCTGTACCATGGGGTGGAGCATGACCTCTGTCCCCAGACATCCTGCAGTGGGCCACGGGAAGGGGTTGGATCCTTTAACCATTTAAATGGTTAATCTGAGATCAGTCAGCCTGCTAATGGGGCCTGTCTGCTGCCTCCACAGATCTGGAAGAGCTGTGCCGGAACTCCACGAGTGGAATGGAGTAGTGCCCACCGAGGGCACTTGTGTCTGAGCAAAGCTGGAGGCATTTCTGTGGGCATTTCAGAACACTGGGACAAAGTGGTGCTACTGGGGCCGAAGCCGAAGACCCTTCACGTCACTGCTGAGCTGCCATCATGCCTGCCCAGCTCCACTGTGCTGAGGGTTGGGGCTCTCTGGGGACAAGGCTGGGGACTGCATCGCTCGAGCGCGTCATGCAAACACTAAATTTCCACAGGGCAAAGCACGGGGGGGCTCTGCAGCGACTTCTGAGGATGAGGGCACTCAGGGTGCCTGGATCCTCCTGTGCAAGCTGATGCCACGAGGAGCTTGCAGCTGGAGCACGTTTGTTCTGTGGGGGCATCGTGTTGCACACTGTATGAGGAGAAATGCACAAGTCTGATTTTTAACTCCTGGCTCTGTGGGGTTTTTTTTCTTTTTTGGGGGGTCCCAGTGAAGGGCCCGGTTGTGTGGGGAGACCCCGCTGCCTTCCTCACGCCTCACGAAGCGTGCTGGTGGCTCTGAGAAAACCTTTGGTTGCAGGCAGCCCGGGCAGCGTTGCGGGTGCCGAGCAGCGGGGCGGATGTGCGGCTGCGGAGACGACGAAGCTCGGAGCTGCGCGGGGCTGCGGGCTGGGCCCGGCGGGAGCCGAGTCCTCCGGCCGCGAGGGGGCGCCGTCGCGCGCCGTCTCCACGCCGTTCCCGCGCGGCCATGGCGGACGGCCCGGCCCCGAAGCGGCGGCGGGAAGAGGGCGAGGCGGCCCCGGGCGGCTCCCCGTTCCCGTTGGGCTCCGTGCGGATGCGGCGGCTGCTGCGGGACTCGGCGCGCGAGAAGGCGGCCTTCGTGCACGGCCAGGTACCGGGGAGAGCCCCGTCCCCGCGGCTGCGCGAGGCCGGCTCGGGACGCGGGCTCCCTCCGCGCTCACGGCTGCGCCGCCGCAGGTGTCCGGGCCGGCGGGGGAGGAGACGGACGCCGTGCTGATCCTGGAGAAAACGCCGTTCCGGGAGGAGGAGATCGGGGAGCTGCTGAGGAGGCACGCCAAGCTGGAGCTGCAGACGCGCAACGACATTTACAGCACGTACCGCCTCTACCCGCCCCCCGAGCTGAGCGGTGAGTGCGGGCTGCGCGAGGCAGAGCGCTGCGCGGAGCCCGCGGCCCTCCGAGCGGAGCGAGCCCGGCTCTCGCGGGAGAGGCGCTCCGACGGCTCGGCGTCGCTCCGTGCTGGGAGCTGCGGGCTGCAGGCCGCGCTCCGGGTGGGGGACGGCCGCCGTACCGCGCTGCTGGCTCTCGGTGCGGCCGGGACACGGGAGGCCTTCTGGGCTGCAGGAGCGCTCTGCCCTCCTGCCCTGCTGCAGAGCCCAGCTTTTGGCCCACCAGGTCCCTCTTGGCAGAGCTGCTCTCGGTCAGTTTTTCTCTGGGATTGCCCCAAGCCAAGTGCAGCTCCTTGCAGGCCCGCTTCTTGAGCCCGTCCCGGTCCCCCTGGATAGCATCTCTTCTGTTGTGTCAGCTGCGCCGCTCAGCTTGGTGTCATCTGCAAACTTGCTGAGGTGCACTCGATCCCATCTGTGTCCCTGGGAAACATGTTGGAGAGTTCTGGTCCCAGGAGAGACCCCTGGGGCACAGAACTCAGCACTGCCTCTGCCTGGATGTAGAGCCTCTGACCACAGCCCCCTGGTTATGGCCTCACCCTTCACAGACTGTTCCTTTCAGGGTGTCATTTTTTGTTCTTTTTTTCCTCGTTGCCTTATGAGGACAGGTAGCTAACATGCTGGGAATGGGATTAAAGTGCTAATCTGCAGCGTGTGCTGCAAGTGGGCACCTCGTCTGCCCCTCCTGCTGTTCCCCACTGATTTCACACATCTCTGCGTTACGATTCCCTGATTAACAGCAGAATGCGGCGAGGTCAGCCCAGCAGGTTGAAGATGTCACAGAGTGGTGTTGCCTTGTGAATTGGATTTTCATTGCTATCAAATTGCTTTCCTTACGGAGGGTAGGACTCCTCTCTCAGCCATGCTGATGCTTTGATTTAATGCTGATGTTGGTTTAAATTCTGGAAGTGTAGTGATTGTGTGTCAGCACTTCCATAAATGTGATGATAACCAGACAGGTTTAATGTAGTCAAAATCAATCAAAGTGATAGCCTGAAGGAAGAAGTCGTTGTGGCCCCAAATGGAGTTTTCAGGGCAACGCATCTGTCTTCAGCTTGCATCGCATAGCAGGCAGTGGCTGTAGAAGCTTGTGCAAAATGTGTTCTTCTGCAGCAGACTTGAAATGAGGAGTTTCAGCCTTAGGATTTCAGCAGCGCCTGCTGTCTGTGCTGGCAGTGAGTCGCAGCGGCTCCCACGAGGTGGCATTGCAGGGCTGGGAGCCGAGCCCTGGGAGCTGCCCTGTGGCTGCTGCGTGCTGTCTTGGCATAAAGGCTGTGCGCTCCTATCGTGGTTCTGCTGGCTTCCTTTGGTGGAAGTTTGTTTATTGAATTACCTTTGAAATTGCCGTTCAGAGGTGTCCACGGGAGCTGTGGTTTGTAAGCAACGTGTCTCCAGCACAAAGACAACAGGGGCATCTTTGCCTCCCACTCTGCTGTCGCAAAGCTGTGTCCCTGTGTTGCTCCATGCAGAACAGGGTTGAGCTGGGGACAGTTGGTCTCTCTGATGGCAGCATTGTTAAAATTTCACGAGAAAAAGTGCAGGCAAGGTAAATGCTGAGTGTGACTGGGAGACACCTCCTGGGCCCTCCTGGCAGCCTGAGGGCTGTCTGTTGCTATCAAAGATGTCACATTTCTTCCTATGAAGAGCTGCATTTGCAGATACCTCGTGTGAGATGCTCTCCACCAGCAGCGCTGGCACCCTGGAGCGTTTAGCATCAGATGAAGCATGTTTGGGAGGGGAAAGAAATTGTCCTTTTGGGCTGAGTCATGGCCCAAGAAGGGAGTTGACGCAAGGAATGAAGCTAATAAATGTTAAAATGATGGATGAGAAGTTCCCTGTGGGGTTGTGTACATTGGGAAAACCCTGGACATCAAGTGAGCGTGTGGAGACCCGGCAAGGCATCGGTCTGGTTTGGTCTCTTGGTTGTGGTGTTAGGTTTTCTCTCCTGGCACTTACAGGTTTGCACTTACAGCCCGGTTCGTTTTGCAGTCAAGGTCTAACGTTGGCATTAAGCTGATGCCCGGGGTCAGTGTCACACTGAAGAGGAATTCACTGCAGGGATTTTGCAGCAGCCAAGCCCCCACTCTCAATTTCTCCCTTCCCGAGGGTAAAGCTAAACCCCCTCCAGCAAACTGCCTGGAGCGAGGTGCTCACAGCTGCAGGTGACCTGCAGACCTCTGCGCCGTGGCTGAAGCTGGGCCTGCTAACGGCAGCTCTGGGAGGAGCTGGCTCTCATTAGCAGCCCGCAGGTCTGCGCTTTGTGCGGCGCCTTTCTCAATGTCGCCTTTGTGGTCCGTGGCCCCGGAGGCCCTGCAGACGGCTGGGCTTTCGTGAGAGCTGAAAGCGGATATTTTCTTTCCTCTTTTCCCACCTCCTCGTTTAAGCTACTCAGATGCTGTTTCACCCAGGGAACAAAGCTAATGCAAACTGTGTGCAGTGAAAGCTTGTTTTGTCCTGGTGGTAAAAGAGCCTGCGGGGCTGGGCGAGCCGCTTTGTTTTGTGGCAGGGCACAGGAGAGGCAGGCTGAGAGGTGAGGTGCCTGCAGCAGGGACATCCCTCCACCCTGTGAGTCAGAACTGCACTCTGCAGCTTGAGGACAGGCTTTGTGGGGCAGGGATTGTGGCAGAGTGGGTCCTGGCTGGAGGACCTCGGCTTGTGCTGCTTGTTGTGGCCGCTGGAACAGATGTGCAATGGATGAAATGGGAAATGCATTTGAAAACCCGCCTAGAGGGTGTGCATCTGAAGGGTAATCCAAGCCCACCTGATGGAGGAGAAGATAATTTGCCATTCAGACCCACCTGAATAAGGGGATGACTTGCTAGTGAGTTGGTTGGTATGTCCTCTGACCATAACTGATCTAATATTGCAAAAGAAGAGCCTTTGCAGCTCCGCTGTGGGCCAGCCACTGAGTGCTGGGTTGTGTTGGGCACAGCTCTGTGAAGCACAGGTGCAAACACTGCCCCACGTCTGCAAAACAGCACAGCATGGGCTGGTAGGGGAATGCAGGGAGAGCCGTCTCACGCTAAGTTCCTGCCGTTCCTAAATGCCAGTGCGCTGCCTTCCCTGCCCCTTGCTCCTGCTTGGGTTTAACTGGCAGCTTACCTCTGAAGGTCTGATGTGCTGGCAGGGGAAATCACAGCCCAGGGAGCTGGAGCTGCTTTCACAGCAGGGAAAAGATTTTCCGGGTGCCAGAGGACTGATTGCAAAAGCTCGATGGTTTAAGCAATGTGTTCCCTCCCCGCATCCAGGTCCTGGTGATGCATTTGCTCAGCTGACATCTGTTTAGCAGGCAGCTTGTGTTTTCCAGCACGGTGCAGCCTGGCTGCTGAGAGATGTTGTGTTTCATGGCACCTCGGCCGTGCTCAAGTAATTCAAGGGCTCTCATCAGTCTGCACTGGAAGGAAGCTTTGTCTGCTGTGCACGATTGGCAGCTACGTGTCGCAGCTCCGTTTGCAAGCACGTCCTCATGCTGCAGCCTGAAGCTCACCAGCTCAGAGTCTAAAAATGAGCATTACTGACAGACACTCCGACGCAGGGTGGAGAAACTGTGGGAGAAATGGAAGAGTATGGAAGGCAGCGGGGAAACTATTCAGTCATGCAGGAAGTGATACATATTCCTGCATTCCTGAGCCCAGCAAGGATCTGGTTTCAGGCAGCAGGAGCTGGAGAGACGTGCATGAGCTGCATGGACGTCTGCAGCCGAGTCTGCAGTGCTTCCCATGGCTGTGCTGCCGCGCTCCTGGCACAGCGAGCAGGCTGCTTAAATATCATAATGAGACTCTGTGATTGAACAGAAGGCTGGAGCCTGAGCAGCGGGAGCCGTTGGGCTGGAGCCAGGTGGGGGTAGGTGCAGGCAGCGAGGGGAGGGCTGCTCTGCTGGGCAGTGGGCGCCGTTCCTGTGCTGCGCTCCAGCTCTCAAGAGCTGGTGACTCAGAGATTCTCTTTCCCACACTGCAGCCAGCGCCCACCACGTCCTCTCCATCTCAGGATGAGAAGCAGCGGCCAGACAGCTTGGCAGAGTCCCCAGCAGCACACTTGGCTTGCCCTGGCATGTGCTGGCCTTGGAGAGTGTGAGAGCTCTTGAAAGCGTTCTCCTTTTTGTGTGCTTTTGTCTCGTTCTGCAGTGAAAGCCCCAGAAGCCTGTGATGGAGCACAGTACTGCTGGGGGTGGGGTACGTGGGGTTCATTTGGGGATGCTGTCAGTTGTCATCATGAACAAGGATAAATGGGAAGGGGAGGTTGTGTGACACTGTGCTTGGATAACTTGGCATTGAAAGGGGAAGCTGAGGATGGTGCAGGAAGGTGTATGCAACATGCAAGATCTTGCAGAGGAAGAACTTGGAATGGAAGAGTGCAATCAATTCTCCCTTCGGCTTTGTGTGCTCAGTTGTAAACCAAAGCACCTGGGCTTCCTATTGGCAAAGGGAGGAAAAGTGTCCCTGCCCCGGGGCTGTTCCTGCCTGCCTGCTTCTCTCAGCTCCTCAGCAGCTTACATTGATTTAAAACAGGTAACAAACACATGGCGATGGCCCTTGTGGTGCTGCCTCCGAATTCTTGAGGGGGGTGAAGAAGTGAGTGGGTTTTTTTGCACTCTCAGCAGAGGAGGAGAGGAACTGTTTGGTTCTAGGCAGTCTGAGCTTCGTTTCCCTGTGGACGTGGAACTGAAGTCATAGTTTTCCCTCAGACACACCTGCTCCCCTTGTAGGGTGATGCCCAGGAATCCAGGTACCTCTGGCACACGTCTATCTGGGATCCTTCCATTTAGACCTCAGTTTTTGGTATTCTTTTAGCTGCCTCCAGCTAAGAGTGCTGACTCCTGGAGTTAAACCACAGCCCTTTCGGGCTGCCATCCCGGAACAGGCTGGCCAACACGACCCAGATGCAGGCAGCGATAAGTGCCAGCCATTTACCAACCTGAAAACCACCCGATGTGCACAGCCATGCTTCGCCCCGTTTCCAGGCCAGCACGGATTGCTCCCGTCGTGCTCCAGCCGTGGTGCTTCAGCACACGTGGAGCCTGCTGGGCACAGGGCAGCTTTCAGAATGAGACATGAGTGCGGCTGGTTGCCAGCAAATGGAAAGGTTCAGCAGTGTGTGCAGTCGTGCTGTGTCTGCAGTGGGGCTGCTCGCCGTTGCACCCTGAGTGCGAGGGCTCAGCCTTTTATCTCCTGCTTTTCTCCACTGCTTTTTTTTGGTCTTTTTAAAGCAAGGAGTGGAGGAGCTGCAGCCTCGTCTTTGGGTATTACATCACCCTGCTCAAAGTGCTAATCGAGCCCTGGAAAACAACCTTGTTTGAACATGTGTACAGTGGGAATCGGACCAGACTGCCCTTGTGGTTTGCATTTTCATATTTCATGTTACCAGCATTTTCCTGTGGATTTCATTAAGCTGGGTTTGGCATGGAATGAAAAGACAGAGTCTCCCAGCTTGTGCAGCGCTGACCTTAAAAAGAACAGAAACCAAAAAACAAAAAAAAGACACCCACCCTGAGTCCTGGCTTTAGGAACAAATAGATATTTATATTCCACGTCTGGCTAGCATATATTCATCTGTGAAGTGTGAGGCACAGCTGCTCGGTGCTGCTGCTTTTTGTGGCAGCAGCAAAAGCCGTTGCAGAGCTTGGGCACAAGCTGGGAAAGCTGCAGGATTTCTGCCCCGTGCGTGGGTCTGATGGCTTCGTTTGGGGTCAGGACGGGGTGTTCTGCCTTCAGTTGTTCAGTGTTCCACCAGCGGGCCGTTGGCTCCTGCAGCTGTCGCACATCCACCCTCGGGCAAGGAGGGATATTTCCCAAGTGCTTCACTGCTGTGAGGGAGATTTACTGCTGCCAAGGCCAGGGCTGCCAGGTCAGTGAGGTGCATGCTGGAATCCTGTTCAATGTAGTGGAAAATACACCTCCAAATTCTAATCTCAAAGTAAACAGGGGTTGTTTTCCTTCAGTGAAAGTAACCAGCTGAATGCTCTCTGCTTGCCAGCTGATGAAGGGGAGCACTGAATCAGCCCTGCGCTCATCCCAGCAGCCGCGGCGCCTTCCAGATGTGTCCCTCTGTCCTTGGCCTCCTGTCCTCAGGGCTGAGCATCCTCATGGCTGGGAGCTTTGGGAGCAGCGCTGCCTGCCGTGGATCGTCCACGTGCCCCGTGTCTCCTCTTCTGGGAAGAGAATCTGTGAGTTAAAGGCCATGTGCACAAGGAGGTTTTGTTCCTGTGTGCTGTGCCTGGTGCAGGGTGTGGGCCAGCAGAGAGCCTTTCCCGCAGGGCAGAAGGATGGCCTGGATATCAGGGGCTGCACAGAGCTGCCTCAGGCGCTGTGCTGAAAGAGGCTTTCAGAGGAGCTGCATTGTAAACGCAGGGAGCTTTTGGGCTCACAGCCCCAGTGGGGTGTGACGGAGCAGGATGGGGTCAGAATGGCATTGCTCATCATGGCAGGAGTGCCCATTTCTTCTGCTTTTCTTCCTGTACCCATCTGCTGTCGCTTCTGTGGACACCAGCTGTCCCGATGCCTTTGCAGCCGCTTAGCTGCTTGAGCTCACGAGGGGTTGGTGAGGTGCCTGTCCTCGTTTAAAAGCTTTTTGCTCTGCTCCTGTCCTAATCCTGTTCTCTGGGAGCAGGTAGCAGGGTGTGCCCTCAGACACAACTTGGGCGTGCTCAGAAGCCGTGTCAAGTGGAGTTTTGGCTCCTCAACTGCTCAAAAGTAGGCTGCGTCATCTTGGAGCTGGAAGGGGAGCTGAGCTCTGCTTCAGATGGGCTGTTTGCAGTCAGGGAGTGGCTGGGGCTGCCTTCCTTGCTGCTGGGGTTTGGGCAGCTGCACTGAAGCTGCATGCAAGTGGAGGAACAAAACGTCTGGGATTGTGGCTTTCTGCAGGGACAGTGGCTCCTTGTGCAGGCCTGCTGCGTGCAGCCCATGGGATGTCTGCTTTGGTGGATGGAGAGAGTTTCTTGATAGCATCTGATTACCCTCAGGTGGAAAGAATGAGGAACGTGCTTCTCAGCCCCGGGTGGTGCTGCCATGTGCTGCTTCTGTCCTACTTGACTGCACATAAACTTTTCCCTGGGAGCCCCAGATGTGCACTGATGTTGCTGATATATCTGAGAAGTGAGTGTGGGAAAAGTTTCACCCAGCGTTCCCTTCCACCTGAACTGGAAATACTGGCCCTGGCTGTGCTGTCAGCTTATTGTGTTCCTCTGTGCAGATGCACTGAGCTCCTTTCCGTGATGACAGAAGGAGCCCTGCCGGTTCAAGTGCTTGTTTGCCATCTGTGTCAGCTCTCCCCTGCTATTTTAATGGTATATTTTTGAAATGTGTTAGCGTGGCATTTATTAGAGGGCAAAAACAGGTTTATGAGGAACTAAAGGAAGTAACTCGGGTTTCATCTGTGATTATAATTCAGTAAATATGTTGGTTTTTTTTTTTTTTTTTTTTTTTTCTAGAGATAAAAGCCACAGTGGTGTACCCTGCCACAGAGAAACACCTTCAGAAGTACCTCCGTCAGGAAGTGCACCTGGTCCGTGAAACCTGGGAGGACTACAAGAACATAACGCTGCCCTTCATCCAGTCCCAGAGCTTCAGCATCCAGGTATGGGCACTGCTGCTTCTCAAGGGTCTGGGGCTGCACGTCCCTCTGCAGGGCTGGAGAGCCTGCAGGAAGAGCTGCTTCAGGCACTGCTGTGGTGACCCTCGCTGCGACAAACACGGCGAGTTCTGTTTGCAGTGGTACCGGAGTGGATTTGCACGATGAGAATTCAGAGCAGGGTTCTCAACTGGATTCTTGTTTTGCAGTAGTCTCCGTTTTGGTTTTGGTACTGCACAGCTGCCAGAGGCTGCACCTCCAGGAGCTGTTCTGGGCCTCGTGTGTTGCCTTCCTGGCATGCTGGTGTCCCATTCCTTTGGCCAAACGAGAGCTGACAGTGCCTTGAAGTCATCAGTCTCTGCAGAGCTTGATGTTTGCAGGAGCTCTGGGGATGGAAGCAGAGCTCTGCCTGTCTTTGGCCTCCCTCTTTAACATGCTGGGCTGTCAGATGTCTCCTCGAAGCCTGGACTGCAGGCAGATGAATCAGCAGAGCTCTGCCCCGTCTCCCTGCTGGCTGCTCCATCCGTGTGTTGTCAGCTCTGTGGTGTTTCACCCTCTCTTCTAACACGCCTGTTTCTCAGACGTGACCGGCAGCAGAGCTGTGAAGTTTGGGATCTGTGATGCTGACTGTTTCCCTGAGAACACCCACTTAACTGCTGCACTTTCTCGAGGCTGTCTGACCTTTTTGGTAAGCACAGCAGTGCTAAGCAGGGCTCTTTCCCCAAGCTCTCCCAGTAGAGCTCTCCTTCTGTTCTTCGGTAGCACTGCTACATCATTATAGAAAAGCTTTTCCTTTGGAGATTTATCCAGTGTGCCCTTCTCAAGGCTCCTGGAGACCTGCTGTGTCGGGACATTTCTTCTCTCTGAGGGTGGAATTGGTGCACTTTGCTGGGCCTTGTGGGAGTCTCTTGGGTGCTTTGAAATGGGAAGACCTACACTGTGCTTGGATTCCTTGCATCACAACTCGCTCCTAGTGCTTTGCATACAACTACTCTGCCTTCCAGTCTTCCAGTTCATATCCCTCGTGTAGGAGCTGAATTTTTGGGCTGCCTTTCACCACCAGCAGCGGCAATGCACTCGTTTCTTGTTTTCCCTTTTTTGACTGCTCCTCTCTTCCACATCTTTATAGGCTGAAGGAACAAAAGTCTGTAGGGGCAATTCATGCCAACCTGTGCAGATGAGGGAATAAAACGAATCCTAGCAATGTCAAGCTTACTCGAGTAATTGATTACTGCTCTTTTGGTGCATTAAAAGCAACTCATTGCTTATGTATCTAATCTGTGCAGCCACTGCTGTGAAAAGGAAACCATCAAGCAAACCAAGTGGCTCTTAGAGCCAGGCAATAGCTCCTGCATCCTCTCCCTGGTGATGCTGCTTCTGCACCTTGCTGATGAGCGAAGTGTGCGCCCTTTCCAGCTGACTGCAGGTGAGGGTCTGTCGAGGCTATTCATTAAAAATAAGCTCCTTTGTCTCAAATGAAAGACAGACAACCACAGACCTCATGTGTCCCCTCCTCACATCTTTCTCTTACTGATTTAAACTGCAGCAGACTGGCTATGGGTTTGCTGTTGTGCTCTGATCACTTGCAGCTGATGTGAATCTTGCTTTGTGCATGGAGTTCCAGGAGGGACCCTGCAAGCTGCAGTGCGCTCCGTTACTCCTTGCTCACCCACATTTGTTCCCTCCATCATTCAGTTTTCTTGCCAGCAGTTGGACTGCAACACCCCTAATTTATTGGAAGCATTTATTAGCTGGAGAAACAAAAGAGTGTATTTGCACCTGATAGCAGCCTGCACAAATGTTTTCTCCATGTCTTTGCTCTGCAGGCTAAGTTCTGTGACACAGCAGCTGCCCTCAGCAGTACGAGGTCTCTCTACCTGTTCCACCGAATGCTTGTGAGCTGATTTCTGCATGAAGTAGGTAGATGGAAGCATGTTCCTGCCAACCTTGGGAGCAGCTGCCTTATCTGTGCTTGGCAATCTTGGTCTGAGCATCGGTCCTCTGGGGTTTGATAATGCAGTTTCTTGTCTTTATCTAATTGGTTTTGTCAAAAGGAAGAGGAAATGTGAAAGGCAGAAGTATTGGAGGACTACAGAGGAGGCTCTGTTTTCTGCCTGGAGGATGCAAATTCTGGCTGCTTTCAGCATAGTAGTTTTATTGTAGTGCCAGCTTGTGGACGTGTTGTCTTCCCCAGGCTTGTGCTGGAAAGAGCAGGAGCAGCCAGCTGATGACTGCTGGTCATCATGGGGCAGCGGCGGTTTATGGCTCTGCTCATCCTGTATGTGAGCTTATTGGGGTACCTGCAGGTTGGCACTGCTCAAAAGAGGCGGCGTGAAAAAGTGAGTGGCAAACTTTCATTTCCTTCTGAGCTTCCTGCCCTGCCTTTCTCACAGGGTCACGGAGCACAGCAGTCTTGTGCCATGGGTTCCATAATCTCTGAGAATCTCTCTGGGATGTTATCGCTAGGGAGGAAAGAGTGGGAACTTAAGAAAGAAAAGGATCGAGGCTGGGGAGGTTTGTTTGTCCCTAAGGAGATATATTCAGGTCAGTTCACTGCGATCCTGAGTTTTGATTAGATTAATTAAACTCCTGACAGAGTTCCCAGCAGGGCTGTCTTTCATCTCGAGCATCTGTTGCACACAGCAGCCACTGAGCCAGCTTGCTGAGTGTGTCTGCAGGGCCAGCAGTGGCTTGGTGCTTCCACACGCCCTGGGACAGCAGCAGTGTGTTGTGCCTAAGCTCCATGGGAAGGTGAGCGTGGTGCTGATCAGCGTTGTGTGCAGTTCAGTTGTTTGCCCTATCCGTAAAGCTGAAACAACTGTGGCACTTCTACAGCCTGGTTGTTTCAGGGAAGGCTTTCTGCAGTGGAAGGGCCACTGGCGTTTCAAAATGATTGCAGCTTTCGAAGCCCAGCCAATTTCTGCTGCCTTGCTTTTTTTCTCTAGAGACCTGATTAATGCTGGAAGTCTGAAACTCCAAGAACTGCTAGCATTTAGAAGCCAACTTGCAGCTCCCTCTGTGAAAGAGGACCTTTGTGTTTGGCAAGAGGGCAGGTGGGCAGCTTGTAACCAGGACAGGCAGTCTTCCAGGCGTGAAGGTGCTTTCTCTGTCTCGTCTCGTCAGTTATCCCTGTTGGAGAGTGGAGACTTGTCTCTGCGCAGTGCTTTGCTCTCAGGAGCTCTTCCTCTGCAGAGTCTGAGCTCCCACGTCCTCCTGTTCTCCCTCCCAGCAGCCCAGCCAGGAATGCAGGGGATAACCAGAGCAAGGATTGCTGGCTGTTGGAGGCCGAAGCTTTAAATATAGAGGAAGAAGAGCGGTGAGCTCTTTTCTAACCAGTCAGGAAACGTGACTTGCCCAAGAAAACACAGGCCTCTCGTCCTGGCCCGCAGAGTGCTGGCTGCCAGCAGCAGGAGCTCCATCCAGCCTCAGCCTTGCAGCAATCTGCTGCTTCCCTTCCGAATGGAAAAACCAGCCGGGTTTCCTCTCCACAGCTCCTTGTAAAGGTTTCAGGACAGCGTGGGGCGTGAAAGGTGTATGGAGGCACCGCCGGGCCCCGCGGGAGCTGAGCTCAGCCTCTGCCGGCCCCGGGGCTCTGGCTGCTGGCTGGGAGCATCGTGAGCTCTGTGGACGTGATGGAGAATTGCAAGACCCCGTTGGGCAGAATTATCTCCAAATCCTCTTACAAGCAAATACAGCAGTTTCTAAACCATCTCTGTCCAATGCCTCATCTCCAGCTGTGGCCGATCCTTAATGCTTGAGAGGACAAAAATCCCTGAATAATTCAGCGAGGCAGTGGGGCCGTGCCATGCAGTGGGGTCAGAGGGTATCTTTTAACTCAAGTGCCTGTAATAGCCTGGGGTTTGTTGGAGTGTGCTATGGGTAATTAACTGCAAATGTTGTTGGCCATGAAATTATTTGGTCGTCTTTTTTTTTTTTTCCACGTTCTGCTTGCAATGCATACAGACTAATCCATGAGCCTGGGCTAAATGTGCCTGAGCTTTTTGCTCTGCTGGTTTCTAAATCACATGTTTCTCTTTCAGTGGGTGTATAATATCCTGGAGAAGAAAGCTGAGGCTGATCGAATCATCCATGAAAACCCAGACCCTTGCAATGGCTTTGTTCTAGTTCCAGATTTTAAGTGGAATCAAAACCAGGTTTGTTTGCTACTCTTGGTTTTGAAGGGATGCTGCTTGTTGAGAGGCATTACAGAGGAAATGTCCAGTTTGGTGTCACTAATAGCACATTAATGAAACCTCTAGTAGGGGAATGCATCCTTCCTGTTCACACTAATTAAGCAATGATGCTACCAGTGACTCAGGGCCTTTTAGGATGTGCTAATGGTGGACACTGCAAAACGCAGGCTGTCCTCACTGCTGCTCAGTGATTTATTTATTAGCTTCACTTTCTCTTTCCTGTGTTAGCCTGAGTGCTTCTTGATGTGTTGGAACCGAAATCCAGCTGCCTGTTGTTCCTGATGGATTCCTTTGTTTGGGTTTCTGTCAGCCTAAATATTAGGCATAAATCAGGCAGATGTGTCATCCTTCCAATTAACTCTCCTCACACAATATTAAACAGATGGCTGTTAGCTTATGAGCAGCTGCTTAACCCCTCGCTGGAGTGGCCACTTGTTGAGATCCAGAGGTCTCAGCCCGGGCTGTAATCCTAAATTGAGTGGCTCATTATTTCTTTTGACTCTGGCTCGATTCATGTGGCACTTCTATGGCCTGGAGACATCAAGGCCCGCGGCGTGCCTGCAGAGATGAAATGCCCCAGGCTCAAAGAAGCAGGGCTCCAAGCCTCGTGGAGTCAAAAAGTCCCCTTCGTGTTTCTGATCCTCAGAACCTCTCTGTGGGTGGCGCCGAGGGAAAGTTTGATGAAAACGTGGAAATGGGAACTAAAAATAACCCTTCTAAGCTCTTAGCACAGCACGATTCTGTATCTCTGTGCTGAGCGTGGGCTGGGGGCAGGAGGGAGGCAGGAGAGCCGACTTCCATCTGGTGCTGAATTGCCTGGGGCTATGGGAGGTGAGGACAGGTAAGTTACTGCAGGGCAGTCCATGTAAACCTGGAATTCCCAGCACATCAGCTGTTCTAAAAATCCCATGCCTTGTTGCCGTGGGGTAACTGAGCTTTGATTTCTGTTGCCCAGCACCCTGCAAGAAGGTGGCAGCAATGCAATGATCCTGGGAAGTTAATTCTCAGCAATGTGCTCTTTTCTCTGAGCAGAGCCTCGGTGTAAATTCTTTCTCTCCAGAACCAAGCTGTGCAGCTCACTGCAGTGTTGAAGACAGATGAGCTTGAAGCTGTAGCCAGATTTCTCTACAGACCTGCTGTGCGCAGTGCAGTTAGGGAGCACCTGCATGGCAGGATGTGTCTGTAGGGGAGGTTTCCCATGCTGCTGTGGTTTGCTTGTGATCCAAACAGGATCTTCTTGATTTTTTCCCCATGGCTGCACTCTCTGGGTGCTCTCACTGCCTCTGCAGCAGCACAGCCACGTCCCCAGGGCAGGGGCTGCTCTCAGTCCCTGCAGGCACTGTGGGAGTGCTGAGCTGGGGGCTTTGGCGTGCTCCATGCAGGTGCTTCATCCCCACTGATAGCTGTTGACAGCTGGGTGCCCTCTGAGTTTTAAAAAGCAGAGATCTGGACTCCTGCCTTATTTGCACGATTCCTTACCCTGAGAGAAGGGCTTGGACTTGATTTCTCTGCGCTTCTGGCTGCCAGGATCCATACCCCTTGTGCTGCCTGTCTCTTCCCAGCAAGGGTGTTGTGTTGAGCAGGGTGTGTGCGTGGCTCCTCGCTGAGGCTGTCATCAGGAAGGTTAGAGCTGGTTTTCCTGCTCTTGGGCAGCTGGATGTGCGCTCAGTAGTGTCTTTTAAGTGAGACATTGCCATAAATGAGTGGTATTCAGTGAGAAACTGAACAGGTTTGAATCCAGCGTGTCTCAAGACCTAAAGTATTAGATGAAACATGGGATCTGTCAGATCAGATCTCATCCCTGCAGCTGCACTTCAGAGCCGCCGGCCGTTCCCATTTCGGCTCATCCAAGCATCCGTGGGCTGCTGAATTAAATGAGGGTGGTGAGGCAGGGCTCCCAGCAGCGCTGTGCAAACCTCCCTGCAGCTCAGGTTCGGGGTTCTGTCCAACAGCATCGCGCTGTGCTAGCGTAGCAGTTTGCTAAATGTGGATTCACCTGTCGTTGCTTCGGGCTGATGGATGGAGGAGGATTCCCTGCCTGTGTGCTGCTGCTCGCTGCCTCTGCCTGCTGCTGGGCCAGGAGCGACCGTGCTTCGTGCTGGGAAGTGGGTACCTGAATGTGCTGCAGCAGCAGCGTGGCAGCTCGGCTGTGCAGAGCAAGCGAGTCCTGGTTAGACGTGGTGCTGACAGCCCCTTCTGGATCCCTCCAGCTTTTCTCAAGCCCACAGGAGCCCCGAGGCGTTGCCTGAAATGGTGCCGTGCATGACATCATTGAGGGCCTTTTTAGCAACAGGCGTATTTGTTTCAAACAGCAACATACAGATGTTCTAAGGAGAGGGGATGTTTGCTTTTCCCCTGTGAGCCAGCTCTGGTTTGAAGAGGACAAACTGAGAGGCCATCTTCCTCTGGAGCTGTGCTGCTGTGAGAGCCGGGTCACAGCACGAGAACGGCTTTGCTGGCTGGATGCAAATGAAGCTTTGTATTTCGAGTCCCAGGGCAGAGTTGTTCAAGCATCTTTTGGCACAAACATCTGTTTTCAAATAGCCAGATGGATTGCTTATAACTCTGAAGAGATCTGCTGGGTTGTGGATATCCAAACCCTTTGCTACACAGTGTTTATATTGTTGGAAAGCCACTAACTAAACTGAAGGAGACAGGGATGAAGTGCTGCGGAAAGGGGCTGGACTTTGCAGGACATTTGGTTTTGGAAACGCAGGCAGTTGAGGAAATAGCCTCGAGCAGCTGCTTGCCAGCACACAGTGCAGGGAGCACAGGTAGGCTTGGGTGTGAGAGGCTCTCAGCTGCAGATATTGCTGAAGAACATCAGTGTTAATCGTGGTGTGGGAGCCTGTCTTGTCCTGGCTGCCTCCGTGTTCAGTCTGATCCCTGTACAGGAGACTTCATCTCTGTGTTTATTATCTCCTGGGCAGCAATGCCACAAAACCATTTGACTGATTTATTTTTTTTTTATATATAATGATCCACGACCTTTTGTTTCACTGAACATTTAATTCAGTAAATTGCTTCCGGAGATGGCAAAGGTTGGTCTGAGCGCTGCGGGGCGGCCGTATGTCACTGTGGGGCTGTCAGGTGACAGATGAACACTTGAAAATAGTTATTTATAAAACTGGAGTCACTGGAAAACGGACCACTGTTTGTACAGAGGCAATAGGGGAAGCTTTTCATTCGGAAAAATCTACAGTCGCAGCTTTGGCTGCTGGAATTCACTGCAAATCCTCTGCTGAGCACGGAGATAAGCCACCCTCTTGCTCTGCAGAAAGGCTGAGCTCAGCACTGCAGTTCAGTTCCCTGCTGCCTAGGCAAGTGCTGCACCTCTGCTGCCCTGTGAGGAAGGTTTAGTGTGCTGTGCACTTGGACAGGTGCTTCTGAAGTGTTTGAGGAGACGTTGCTGGGGTTCGGAGCTAGGATCCACCTAGCCTGGAGGTTGGTGAAAGAAGTCAGCAGATAAGTGTGTGTGCACATTACAGCACAGCCCAGGAAGCTCTGCACCGTGCTTGAGCCTCCACCTGCTTTCTGCTGTAGGCATCGTTCTCCTCCTCTGTTTCTGCCTCTCCACAGCTCGAGGACCTCTACCTGATAGCCCTCATTCACCGCCGCGGTGTGAAGTCTCTCCGGGACCTCACAGCAGAGCACCTCCCTTTGCTGAGGAACGTCTTGCAGGAGGGCAAGGTGAGTGCAGGAAGGCACAGCGAGCTGCTGCAACTCCCTGCCTCGGCTCCTGGCCCCTGCTGTGGCTGCCTGGTTTGGCAAAGAGCCGCTCTCTGTGTGGACACCAAAGCTGAGCGATGATCACTTCTCCCTCCTGAGCTCCTCCCCATCGTTCCCCTGCAATACAAGCCCTATTGCAACCAGGGGCATTGCTTAATAGGTGGAGGTGACTTTCCTCCTTGCATTGCACCCTGTGGTATGAGCTGCCTGTGGAGGATGTTGCCTTGTTCTTGCAGCGCTGCTGTGCTGTGTTGTGTGACTGTGCGATGTGGGGATGCATCACAGTGCAGCACCAGGCCCTGGGAAGAGCTGAGAGGGGGAAATGGAGCAGGGTGATGAAAAGAGGGCACTTTAAATCCTCTTTGTGCTTCAACTCGTATGCTCTTGAGGCCAGATACGTCGCAAGTGTCCTGAACTGCTCCAGGCGCTGAGCAGGGCTTGGTGCCCAGCAAAGCAGCAAGTCTCCATAGGGCCATGGGAAGCATTTGCTGATTTCCTCTCCTCCTCAGTTTAGACCCTCTCATGGGAGATGGTGGGGGGAGGTGTGAATGCCTCCCCTGCCCATTTCCCTTCCTGAGACTGCAGCAGAGCCTGCCCAGCAGGCAATGTGCTCTGTGCTTGCCTTACAAGGGTCTGTCAGCTGGGAAACCCCTCCCAGTGCTGCCCTACGCAGCCTGGCCACACTGCATCAATGCTGGAGGCCTTGGTGGCCTTTCTTTCCTCCTGCAGCCACCAGGCATCCATTTGCACATCACCGTGGTGGTGCTGAGCACTCATGCTGGGGCTGAAGCTCTCCTCCACGGCTTGAGAACAGACATATTTCTGCTGCTGCCTTTGGCCTCACGCTGTTCCATCTCGTGTCACTGCAGTGCGTTCTAGGAGAAGGGAGCATCTTTTTGGAATGGGCTGGAGAGGTGTGGATGTGTCTGGGAGTCCACCCATCCCTCTGGAGCAAAGCCTTGCTCTTCTTTAAGAAGAAAACACCCTCTTCCTCTTGGCAGCCAGGCTGGGAATGAAATCTGAGCGCTGCCTGCCTTGGAACTGGGACTTTTTACTGCGGCCAGCAAACTCCTCACCTCTCTCCCCTTTCAGAAGTGTCTGGTACAGCTTTGTCTGCAGTGAGCTCAGAGTCGAGCTCATCCTCCTGTGTGTGCTAGCAGCTGCCTTTGTAACCTCCAGACCATTTTCTCTGGCTGGTGGCTGTTCCAGGCACGCTTGGTAATGGGCTGTGTAGATCAATGTGTGATAGTTCCCTTCGCTGCATTAGAAATTTGGAAAGTAATTGCACTAGGGAAAGCAGAGATTAATTAAGAGATTAGTCAGGGGATTGCAGTGTGCTGAGCAGCAAACCGAGCCCTTGTGTTGGAGTTTGCCGTTGCTGTTTATAGCTTTAATTACACTGGCTGGTAACGGGATCCTGTAACTTGCTGAGTGAGCTAGAGAGATAAGGGAGGAATGGAAAACAATGGGAGCAGGGAGCACGTCCTGTTACGGAGAAGCGGGGCTGGCAGGAAGGGCTTCTGCCTGTCTCCGTTTCCCCGTCCCTTTCTGTAAGGAGGGAGGAAGCAGCGCTCATCTCGCTTCGCCTCTCCCTTCCTATGGGCTCAGCGCTCCCCTGGCTGTGGGCAGCGGTGTGAGCAGAGCTCTCCCCTTGCCAGCTGTTCATTCAGCAGCTTCCCTCCACGTTTTCGATGCCTGAACCTTCTCTGGTTTAGGTCCTGCAGGCACATTCCTGATGGCCACAGGCTTTGGCCGCTGGCTCCACCTTTCTCCCCACACCTGGGGGCTCTTTTTCCACCCCCCGGCTCTTCCCTCCCTCACTGACCCGTGTGTGTCTGTAGGAAGCCATAGCAAAACGCTTTGGTGTGCCCGGATCCCAGCTCCGCATCTACCTGCACTACCAGCCCTCCTACTACCACCTGCACGTGCATTTCACCGCCCTGGGCTACGATGCTCCGGGCAGCTCTGCTGAGAGAGCCCATCTGCTGGAGGACGTCATCGACAACCTGCTGCTGGATGCTCAGTTCTACCAGAAGCGGGCGCTGACCTTCGCCCTGCGGGCTGACGAACCCCTGCTGAAGAAATTCCAGGAGGCAGGAAGAGCGTGAGCTGGCAGAGCCAAACGTGGAGCTGCTTTTTTATCCCGTGGGTTTGGGTGATTTTTGTTTCCAGAGTTTCGTCGCTTTTTGGTTTTTTTTTATACTCGGGTTTTGTACGAAATTGGGGCTGTCAGCCCATTGCCATGGAAACTGCTCCTTCAGTCAATTAAAACCTTGATTGGGTAACCCTGGTGGTGTGTTGGTTTTTTAAGCAGACACAGCAGCAGCCTGGGCTCCTCTGAGGGGCTGCGACAGGAGGACCTGTGCCCATCCACCTTCAGCCAGTTCTCCATGCTGTGGTGTTCTCCAGAGCCCTGGAAATGGTGGCATGGGAACGAGGTCATGGAATCATGGAATCAATTGAATCTGCCCACACTCTGCTTCCTCACCGAGGGACAAAACCTCTGAAAACTGCATGAGTTCTCACTGCCAGCGAGGGCTCTGGTTTCTGGTCAGTCGGTAACCAGGGGTGTAATTGCAGGCATCATATTGCTGCCCATCCTGCTGTCTGCTCCTTTCGGCTTTCCTTTTCACTTTTCTTTTTGCTGACTCCTTTGCTCTGGGGGCAAAAAATAAAATAACTGCAGTTCCTTGTTTCCAGGGCTGCTCTGTAATGGAGCGATCCCGAGCCTGCTGGATGCAAGTCACATCACAAGAGATGCCCGGGGCTTTGTTCTCATCTGATGAATAAAAATTCAGGTCAGGCCGTTCCCTGGTACCTTTTAGCAGCAGGGAGAGGCAGAGCATCTGAATGCAGCCAACTCTTGTCAGATTTGGTTATTTTTTGCAAAAATGCAGCGTGTGGCTGAGGAGGGCAGGGGTAACCTGTTAGGGGAGTTTTCTTGTTGCCCGTTTCCCACAGGCCGTGCAGAGCAGAGCACATCTCTGCTTGCATCAGAGCTGCCTTAGGAACTGAGGAACAGATCTGGGGGTGTTGCTGTGGCTGCCCCCAACCTCGCACCCCTACACTTAAACCCTTTCACTGCTAGATTCCCCCTGACCTGGTAGCCCTGAGCTGGGTGATGCAGACCTCATTGCAATTTCACCTTTCCAGCAGGATTTTGTTTTATTTTTGCCTTTTTTCTTTCAATTGCTCCGCACAGACCAGCTTCACTGGCTGTTCATCCCTGCTGTGCTTCCTATGTTAAATATCAGGGCAGGGTGCAGTCATTAGCAATGGCTAACGACCCGGCAAACACTTGTGGTGTTCTGCTAACACAGCAAATCCCTTTCCGAAAAGGTTTTCTAGCAGGGGAGAGGCGCTGTGCAGTGCTGCTGATGGCCTTTGTCCCTTTTGTCCCCTCCATCCCCTCTCCGGTGCGTCCTTTGGCCGCTGCCCGCACCGACGGCAGGGGATGGGGGCACCTCTTCACCTCCTGTGACACTGCACTGACCCGGCTTCTTTGGGAGCCGTAAGTGTTGCATCGCACCGTAACGGCTGCATCGCACCGCTGGGCCAGCTGTAGGCATCCACCGTGCCTGCATCGCGCCGTCCTCGTGGCACCGTGGCGGCGCAGAGCCGAGGACCGGCGGGCGCAGAGCCGCCCTGAGGAGCGCAGCCATGCGGCCGCGCCGCTCCTTGCGCCTGGGAGCGTGGTAAAAACAGGCATTTGGGACGCGTTATTACTGCTGGAGTTTTATTGAACGCCGTTTATTGTTTTCAGATGCAATAAATCTAGCGGGAGAACCCAAGAGACTGATGGATCTAAATATCCTTCGAGCAAGCCCAGCTCCCCCGCTGAGCCGCGGCCTCCGTAATTACCCCCGGATCAGCTGCGAGCCGACAGTAATTAAGGCGCAATTACGGACAGCTGCTCTGCCTCCATCGGCCCCGCGTGAGCGCGCGTGGGGTCTCGGCGCGGATGGATCCCCGGCGGCGGAGTGCGGCCACGAGTCCGGCCGGCAGCGCGGACCGGCAGGGGCTGCTCTCCCCCCCTGGAGCCCCCGCGACCCCCCGCGCTGCCCGAGCCTCCCGCCGCCGCCCTTGAGGAGCTACGGGACCCCCCCCCCATCATCGCACGGTGGGTCCGGGCCGCATCCCCGCCCCCGGCGGCCCCCCCACGCCGTGCCCCCGCCTCTTCGCTCCCTCCGCCCCATCGCTCTGTGCGCAGGCGTGCCCGCCCCGCCGCCGTTCCCCCCTCCGCCCCGCTCAGCCCCGCTGCCCGGCCCTGCCCGCTCCGAGCCCGCACCCCCGGCCGCCCCATGGTGAGTGCGTTGGGGGGGGGGGGAGGGAGGGAGAGCGGGGGTCCGCAGTCGCGTGAAGGCAGAGCGCTGCGGAATGCTGAGCTTTGCCCCGTTGCTTTTGGAGCCGGGGGGGTTTGGGATGCGGTGCCGGAGGCCGCGGTGCGGGGCGGTGCAGGGCAGAGCCGGAGCGTCGATGCGGTGCTTTTGCTTTCTATGTATCTGTGTTGTGAATGGGAGCGCGGCCGGGCGCTAAGGAACGCAATCTGTGTGCGCGGCGCTGAGCATCGCCGTGCCCGCAAAGCAGCCCTGCAAAGCAAAGCGCACATCGGGGGTGCTGCGTGTGCCGGGCGCTGCCGCGAGGATCCCCAGCGCGGGGCACATCGACACGCGGCTGGGAGGGACGGCGGCACCGCGCGGCCGGGCAGCGCTGCGCTGTTCTGGTTTCGTAGGGCGCGGCTTCGGGGTCCCAACGCCGGGCGCAGCCCCGGAGCGCTCCCGGTGTACCCGTGCGGATGGAGCTCGGAGCTGCCGCCCCGTTCGCTGTCGGTTGCGGCCGCGCAGCACAGCGGGAGTTGTTTGGGGACGGGGCCTTTTGCCATCGCTCGGCATCCTGTGCGTGCGGAGCCCAACGCGGCGCCCTGGGGGAGCGGTGGGGATGGGGGCCTCCCCGCTGCGCGGGACCTGCAGCCCTTCCTGCTGGGACGCGAGGATGCTCAGCCCAAAGGAGAACGTCGGCGGGTTTTCTGCTCGCTGGGCAGCGGTGTTTGGAGGGGTCTCATTGTTCTTAACGGAGAACAAAGGGATTCTTCCCCTGGGGGGTGGTTTTGTTCCTGTGTGGGTGCAGTGTTCGGTGGCCGAGGTCTGCGGGCAGTGAGACGAGGTGCTGAGCGCCCGGCTTTTGGAGAACCGTGCTGGATTTGTGCTGCAGCTCAGTGCCTCAGGACCTGGGGAGGTCCCAGCCCTGCTCTGCTGTTGGCGGCTCCAACGCTTTAAGGGCACGTCCGAGCTGCAGTGAGCTCCTGACGTTGCTACCAGCCGTAGGATGGGAGCGGCCGGACTCTTCTTAACGCCTGTGCTTAATTATCTGCATCATTAAAGGCTGCTTGCTCCTCCAGCTCTGGGCAAAGGGCTAATAGCAGTGCTCTGGGTCCCACAGGGATACAGGTGATGAGGGATGGCAGCAGGAAGGAGGAAGGCTGCCAGGCTCGGGGTGTCTGTCTGTGCCAGCAATACTCACAGGTGTGAGGGGCAGGAATGGGATGATGCCCACAGCATCCATGCATCGAATGGAAGTGCAGATTTCAGCCCTCTCCCAGCGACGGGATGACGGCGGTGCCTTCTTCGGGTTTTGCCTTCGTGGCTTCTCCATCCATCAGATGGAAGCACGTCTCTGCGATGCCTTCAGTGCCTTGGCTGGGTTTCCCGTTGTGCCCTCCTGCGCTCAGTGCTGTGGCTCCCGGCCATCCCCATGGTGCTGGGTTGTGCCTCTGCACGTTGTTGTGGGAGCGGATCCACGCAGCCCTGGCTGTGTGACAACAGGAGGAAATGGTGCTGGTTGCTTCACTCCCCGTTCCGCTCGGGTGCCCCCGGGCAAGCTGTGTTCCTGGGGCTTTTTCTAGGAAACCGACATCTGCTGGGAGAGGGGAAAAAAAGGCCAAACATAAAGGGCCGGATCCTGCTCATCCTTGCTGTTTCCAGCTGCCAACCCATGCATGTGCTGTGGGTGGGATTGGAGGTTTGCTCCGAGAAAGCGAAGGGGAGCTGGATGTGTGTGCGTGCTCCTGTAGAGCGCGCCCCAGAGCTGCGCCCGGGTGGGACGGGCAGCTCTGCTTCCCGCTGCTCTGTTCCGTTTGCTCCTTGTTGGTTCCCTGGAGGAGCCCCGGACCTGAGCTCACGCCGTTGGAATTCCCTGCCGCGCTGCTGGGAGAGGCGCTCGCTGCGATCACTTCCAGATGCTGCTCCCGCTGCTCTTCCTGCAAAACGTCTCCGGTCACCCCGGGCTGTGGGACCAAACCTGCTCTGAGGAGCTCTTCATTTCCCCATCCTGCTGCTGAAGTGCATCTGGGGTTTTGCTGAGGGAAAATGCCGCTCTTGGCCTTCTCCAAACCAAGGGTTCTGCAGAGGTGGTTAAGCTGCTAATCAAACAACCCTTAATTGTGGCCATTGTAAAGAGCTTATCCCCCTGGCTGGCGTTCAGCTCGCTGTTGCTTTGCGTGGTGCCCCTTCCTGGGTCTCCCTGCCCGTTTCCTTTGGGTTGGGTGCTCAGCAGTGGTTGTAGGGTGTGCGATGCTGGGGACCCGCAGCACCCGGTTCCTGCATGCGTGCCGTGCCTGGGCCCGGGGAGGTCGGCTGTTATTTACCCTGCCTTGGTGTCCACCTTTTGCTGGGTGCCACAGCCCTTCGTGCTTGTGGGATTAGGAGTGCTCCCTCCCTGAAGAAGCAGAAAGGTTCATTGGATGACAGCAGCATTTGGTCAGGGCTGATGTGGGGCTGATGTGGGGCTGATGTGGGGCTGATGTGGGGCTGATGTGGGGCAGTGCAGCAGTCGGGTGATGCTGCACTGTTGCAGCTCTGCACCCTACTGCAACAATTTCCTTCTTCTCTTCCTGCGATGCCTTTTTGGATCCCGTGGCCAGGAATTGGCCCCGCTGCTCTCCTGCTGAGTGGGCACTGAGTGCAGATCTGTGTGTCTCCCCACCCCGTGGCTGTGCTCCCTCCTTTTGGGGGGTAGCAACCGGAGTGATGCGATGCTGTGGTGCCGGGGGGATCTGCACGGGGATGGACTCCTCTGGATCCCTCTGTGCTCATTGCACGGTGAGGGAGGACAGATGGACGTGGTGGGGTGGCCGATGTGAGGAGGGAGGGGGCTGTGCCCAAACCAAGGGGTGTCGGGGGGCTGGCGCTGCAGCGTGTCCCTGCTGGCTCTATTGTGGTTATGACTGTGATCATTATTTTTTATTTATTTATCTCTTTTCTACTAAAGAAAGCGACTCGATTCGCCATGAGGAGGGAGAGTGCCTTCCAGGAGCAGCCTGCCCTGATCGAGCCGGGGAGGAATGAGCGGTCAATGAATTAAAGATGGGTGGAAAATGAGCAAAGGGAAACGCAGCCATCAGCGGGACGGGTAGGGAACCCCAGCCCACAGTGCAGCGTGGGGACGGCGGCCTGCCCAAGGCAGAAGGGTTTGGGTTTGGTGGTGGAATCGCTGAGGGGTGCGGGGGAGATTGCTGGGTTTGATCCTTAAGGCTGTGCTGCGCTGGGGAGGTTTGGGGTAATTTGGGCTGTGGGGGCAGGCAGGTTCCTGCACAGTGGGTTTGTAGATGTTGTGAAACTTGGAGGCGTAGGGAAGAGCAGATGATGTGATAAAAGTGCAGATGGTGCAATGAAAGCTGCGCTTTGCCTCTGTTGGACAGGTTCTGGGGCTGCTTGGAGCCACCAGCCTGGGGTGGGATGCAGCATGCACCAGTAGGAAGGGGCAAAACTCATACTGGGAAACGGGAAACGTGCTGCTGGGGTTGGCGAGCGCTGATGGGCTGTTGGGACCCTGCAGCATCCTCTCAGGGTGGGGGGCTGCGGGGCATGGAGCGTCCCCCCCCAGTGCTGCACTGCATGAAGTGCTTTCCAGCAGCTCTTCGTTCTTCTTAACGAAGCTCACAGCTGGAGGTACAAAGGCTGTGCTCCAGCACCAGCTGCCTGCCCTGCAGCCCGTCCTTGGGCATCATGCAATGCCTGGAGCAGACGTGCTGGGATGGTGAGCTCATGGGAATGAGCTCCTGCAGGTAGCAGAGCTGGCTGTCATCTCCGCTGCCTGCTGAATGCATTCGTGCTTTCCAGTGGATGGGGCTGGAAGGAGCGGGGGGGGGCGTGGGGCCCCACGTGCACTGAGATGGGTGCAGAGAACCGTGCGCTCCTCAGCAGTGGATGGGCTCTGGGTGCGGTGCTCAGGCTCAGTCCCATGCACACAGAAGCTCAGGTGTGGGGGCACAGAAGGTGCTCTGCAGGTCTCTGTGCTGCGGGTGCTTCCCAGCTGTGAGCTGAGGTCCCCCCACCACCTCCTGGCCGGGAGCAGCGCTTGGCTGCGTCAGTGTGGGGAGAACGTGGGATGGGCTGTGGGGAAGAAAGGCCCTTTTGTTCGGTGCTGTGGATGGGATGTTTCATCACTGCTGGAATTCTTTTTTTTTTTTTTCTTTTTCCCCTTTTTCCCCTCCAAAATTTCATTTTGCCAAAACCAACTCAATTCCATGCAGCGCTTCGGTTCTGATGGTTTCCAGCTCCGTGCTCGTGGCTTTTTCCCCGATGGGATGGAAACCTTCCCTGCCCCTCGGCCAGCAGCACCCACACGGGCTGATGCAGCTCCCGTTCCCTTTCCAGTCCCCATTCCACTCCAGGGCCACCCAAAATCCAGCCCGCACTTGGGAATGTGATGCTGGCGCACACCTGACCCCAACGAAGGAGCCCTGCTGCCCTGGGGTTGGCTCCTTACCCTTACCCCACCTGGCTTCTCGTTATCTGGGTAATTAAGGCTGATGCAGTGCAGCTGTGGGGAAGGCAGTTTCTCTGGAGCAGAGCAGGCAGGAGGGGTGCTGCTGTGCGTGGACATTTTCTTGGGAGGAATTGGATTTTTAATTCTCCAAACTGTGGGGAGGACGTGGAAGTTTGGGGAAAGGAAAGGGGGCAGAGAGCCGCTGAGCGCGCGGGGAGCGGTGCTGGGCCCCGAGATCCTCCAGCCTGACACTGAGGCTCTCTCCTTTTTCCTTCGCCAGGGGAAGAGAGGATGGCCCCATAGCCCAGCAGCCCCCGGAGCTGCTGCCCTCTCTGCTCACACCACGTGGGAGGACCGTAAGTACCTTTGGGGGCACCTGTGGGGTGATGCGGTGGGGTCTGCGCGTGCTGCTGTGGGGTCCCAATGGGGTTACCTGACCCCAGGCACAGGTTCCAGGTCCCCAGGAACAGGTGGCACTTCTCTGCTCTGCCACCTCTGGCTGCCGGTGGCTCCCGGGGATGGATGCTGTGTGCCCTGGGGTCGGGCTGGGTGTCACTGCTGGCCCTGCTGGGCGCCCTGTCCCTGTGCTGGGTTGGTGGCTGCGATCTTTGGTGGCTGATTTTGGAGTGCTGCAGCCCCTCCTGGGAGCTGTCTGCTGCTTATGGAGAGGTCTTGGCACCTTTAGGAGCGCTTTCAAGAGGGAAATCTCGTTTTTATGACCTGTGATGTGTCAAAATGGGCCAGGGGTAAGCTGTGGCAGAGCCCACGCTGTTCCTTAGTCGTAGGTAAATATTGAGCTAAGGCTTTGCCTGCCTATAAAATTAGAGCTTCTTTTTCCTATAGAAGACCTTTCGTCAGCTCTTCTCAGGGCCCTGATACCGTGAGTCAAGGAAACGCTGTATGTCTTCTTCATGGTCAATTAAGTTTGCTTTAAAATTCTTTACAGCAGCTGCTCATGATGATGTTGAGCCACCCCATAAAGATACCTATCTATCCCAGCCCAGGAAAATCTCCATGGGTGGGACAGGGAAGGGTGAAGAGCTGTTCTGCATTCGTTTTTCAGTTTCTTCCCCGCTGCCCCCATAGCACAGTGCTCCCCCCATCACCTCTGTACCACCCCCTGGGTGGTGGGATGGCTCTGCTCCCACCTGAGTGTGCCAGAAGCCACCCTGGAGCTGGGATACGTGCCTAACCCACATCTCCTTTTGGCAAACCACACCGTGTTCTGTGTGCATCCTTTATCCCCAGAGGAATGAGCATCTCCTCCAGGCAGGAGCTGCTGTGGGAATGCCAATGCCACCCAGCCTGCACCAGCAGCCTGCAGTGAGGGGTACGTGGGGCTGGAGGCGGCTCTTGGACTGCTGCCTCTTGTCTGGAGCACTGCGAGGTGAGGCCTTGGCAGTGTGGGTGCTGCTGTGTGCTCAGCCAAGGCAACCAGCTGACATCTGATGGATTCCTCTGGTAATTGAAGCCGTAAATCCCGCAGAGCTGTTTGATTTCATATCGGCTCTGGAGCCCTTTATCCCCACCCCACTGCTCTCAGTGCCCCTAGGGAGGGCTGCGGGTGGCCCATTGCGCAGCGCTGGGTTGGGGAGTGCCAGGATTGTGCCACCCGTGTGCTCTGCCCACCTCCACTGGGTTCTTCTGCTGAGCCTGTGGGGCTTGCTGAAGTGCCCATTTCTCACTGTGATCCCCTTCAAATCCACCTCTGCTGCAGTGCCCCACATTCCTGCACGTGTGTGGGGTGAGCTATGGCGGTGCTCCCAGTGGTGCTGGAGTGGGTAGCATGGGAGGTGTCTTCTTGCTGCATCAGCCTTCTGTTCCCAAATTTCCAAGTTACAATGGAAGCACGCAAAGATACCGTGTGTTCTGTGACCCCCTTGCTGGCACCAAAGGATGGGCACCCCTGAGGCAGGGTCCCCAGAGTAGAGTGCAGGGGAGCAGAGCACCTTTTGCTTTGCAGCTGTGGGGGCTTGTGTGCAGCGGGGCTGTGGCACTGCGTTCTGCTCCTTGCAGACCTTTGGCCCTTTGCTGCGTTCCGTTTGATCCGTGCTGGGTGTTTGCTGTGCAGCACTGGGGTGAGAAGCTTTGTGCCAAAGTTTCAGCCCGCGGCGAGGGCGGTGCGTCGGCACAGCTTCTAAGCGTGGTGATAACGCTCCGCCCTGGGGTGTTGTGGAGGTAATGCTGTGCAGACATCAAAGGAAAGGGGCTTTTTCTCGTCTCTTTGAGGAGAAACCCCAAATCTCACCTGGGGATGCTGTGGGAGCAGCGAGCATCCAGCTTCCATGTGAGCTGGGTCTGTGCACGCCGTGCTGCTTTGGGATGCTGCTGTAGGTCAGGCACTGCCAGGCTGGGTTCATTCCCAAACCCCTCCTTCGTGGCCTCTGTGTGGGGCCAGGTGTGCTCTGCTTTGCTCCCCAGACCACTCTGTCTGCCTCTGCCTTGGGTTGGTTTTGCATAAAGGCTGGCTTGTGCCTACAAGCCTGGAGAGAAGGATCACAAAGAGGAGGGGAAAAAAGAGAAGTATTTAAAAAGAGAGCTGGAATGTAAAAGCAAACAGCGGGCTGAGAGCATGCTTAGTGCTGCTGGAGCATCTCGCCCTCGGGGAGGGGAGCACCACTTGTGCAGGGCTCTGCTGGCACAGTTGGTGCTGGGGCAGAAGCCAACAGGAGGGATTTTTGCTCAGCGTTGGCTCTGGGCTCCCAGGGAGCAGCTCTGCAGGGCGCACAGCAATGGGGCATCCGTGGGTTTTTCCCATCCCTCCTCTAAATGTGTTTCCTTTTCCGGTGCCCACATCAGCTTTCAGGGGTTGTTACCCTTTGTTTGCTACCTGCGTTTTATGGAGGAGATAAGACTCAGCCCCAGACAGGTGATTGTGCAAGGAGCAAGCAGCACCTTTTCCTATCCCTTATCAGCACTGTCCAGGTGTTCTTATGTGCTCCGCATCCTGTCTCAGTTTGTCTCTTACCTCCTGCTGGTGATCAGGGAGGTGAGAGCCGGGATCCAGTGGTCCATCCTGCTTCTCCCCTCCATCATCTGTTTCCTGGAGAGATCCCAAAGCCCGCAGCAAATGCCGGCTGCCCCCTCATGCTGTGGCTGCTCTGGGCTGACTTGGGGACGTGCCATCCCTCGGGCGGTGGCTGCGGTGCAGCCCTGGGTGATGAATGCGACAGCGCAAGCAGCTCCACACCCTGCTGGGAGATGTGCCAAGGGCAGGTTGTGCTCTGGGGTGAGAAAGTCGGGCTGGAGGTGCCCATCTACGTGGCACAGAGCTGGAGCCATCCTCGAGGGCAGCGAGCTTTCCTGGGGGCGATCCCCAAATCTCCCCATGGTGAGTTGATCCCCAGCCCCGCAGACCTCCACGGGGATGCACTGTGCCACCGCTCGCTGGCATTTGCATTGCAAAAGGAGGAGTAACCAGGAACTGAGCGGCAACCCGTGCTGCCCTCCCCCCCTGCTGGCTTTTCCGTGCGAGATGCTTCTGCGTCTGCAAAGCCAAAGGGGCGCTCAGCCCACCGCTGTGATCGCTGCCGTGAGCCGGGCTGTGCTTCAGCTCCACGTGTTCTGCTGGCACCAAGGGTCAGTGGTCGGAGCGCTCTGTGGTTTGCAGTGTGCTCCCATCTGTAGGGCAGAAGCTCCTCGGGATCCCTCATTAATGGCTTTTATTATCTCGGGGGGGAACCGGCTGTAGAAATGGGACATTTTGTTGAATGCAGGTCAGGGAAACTTGGGTTTAAATTGGAACAAACCTGCAGGGCTTGGTGTCACCGCTGGTTTGGAGGTGCAGATGGGTCCTGCTGCTCCTCTGGGATCTCCTGGGGGAAGCTTTTCCCGTGCTGGATTTGGGGATTGCACCCATAGTTTACATTGGGTATTAGGAACAATTTCCTCTCGGGAAGGGTGGCGCTGAACTGCACAGCTGCCAGCAGGGGGGTCACCAACGCTGGGGGCATTCAGGAACTGGGGATGAGGCACTGAGGGACGTGGGCACGGTGGGGTGGGCTGGGGATCATAGGGGTCTTTTCCGGCCTCGGTGTTTCCTTGACCCATGCATCTCTCCCTCCCACCCCAGGTGAGCGGCAGTGGCTGCGATGAGAACCCCGGCCCTTGGCTGATGCCCGCCCTGCTGATAAAGATGATCAATAAGTCCCGTGAGTCCTCACCGCGTGCACTGCCAGCCCCTCTCCTGTGGGGGCCCTGGGGGCTGCTTGGTGGTCGCTCTGCTGGGGTTACGGCATTGGGGCCGGGGTAGAGCTGGGGGTTGGTGAGCATCGTGCCCCCATTTGCTGTTCCCCATGAAGTGGGGTTTCTCTTCTCTCCTTCCTCTACCCACCCAGTGGGGGTTCAGCACCCCATAGCATCCCGTCTCTGCTGGAATGGGGCTGGGGGTGTCGGATCGGTCCTTCATCCCCTCTCTATGCACAGACCACGCAGGCATCGCGGTGCTCTTCCACCCTGTCCTGTAACCCTGGGCACCGTTAGGGACGCGGTGCGGGACACGGGGAGGGGATGGCGGTTGGAACTGAGGTCGAGGCGGTCTTTTCCGCCGCCTGCGATGTCCCCGAAACCTCCGTGAGCGGCACCGCTTCCTCGGAGCGCCGCTCCTCCCCGGGATGCGGGTGAGGATGTTCGGGAGCGCAGCCGCTCTCCGATGCTGACACCCAGCGGCCACGCGGAGCGCTTCGCTCAGGGGCGCTGGGGAGATCCGCTGCTGCGTGGGGAAAGGACGGAAATCCTTTCGGGAGGGAAGGATGTGGAGCAGTGGGTGGATATGAGCGCTCTCCTTCCCCTGCGCCCCTTTCCCCTCTGTCTGTCCTTGAGGTTCCCGCACCTCCATTCCCTGCTTCCCCTCCCTGTGCTGAAGCACTTCTTTTGGCTCGCAGGAGGGAAGATACTGGGAGTGCTGGCGCTGTTTCTGGTGATGGTGTGGTACTCGATATATCGGGAGGACAGGTATGTGCGTCCCGGGGGGCTGCAGGGCACAGCGTGAGGGCACAGCGTGCTGCTGCCAGCCCTGGCAGAGCGCAGGGGCTGGATACCCCACAGCTCCTGCTGTGTTTGCACAGCCAATGGGAGCGAGCAGCAAACACAACTTCCTGCCTTTCCCGGGGGAAGGAGTGGGCACTACTTCTAATTTCTCCCCTTGCAGCTTTTATTTCCCCGTGCAAGAAAACAAGACCGTGTGTCCCATTGGGGAGGTGGAGAGGAAGGCAGCACAGCTCATAGGGAAGTGAGTAAGGGGAGGGGGTCCCTGGGGCACCACAGCCGGGTCCCCATCCCTCAGCCTCACCCCCCCCCTCACTCCTTGCAGCTACACGAGGGACCGCCCGCTCTTCCTGCAGCTGAAGGATTACTTCTGGGTGAGGACGCCGTCGCTCTACGAGCTGCCCTATGGCACCAAAGGCAGCGGTGAGCCACTGCCTCCCTGAGTACGGGGTGGGCGTCTGTCTGTCCGTGCATGGGTGCCTGCTTCCCTGTTTATGGTCCCTACAAAAGTGGGGGCACATTTAACAGGTCCCCAGGTGTGGACCGTGGGGGTTAAGGCCACACAGGTGTGGGTGGGCACTGATGTGCTGCTGGGGATGCTGTCACTTCCAAGCTGTTGCTTTGCAGAGGATGTCCTCCTGCGCCTGCTGTCGGTCACCAGTTACCCGCTGCCCGAGAGCATCCAGAGGTAATGCAGCAGGAATTACTCTTGGGGGTGTAACATTTGAGTGTGAAGTTGTGCACAGGCATCACCAGAGACCTGGCAGCTTGGCCACCTGGGAGTAGGGATGGCGTATGGGGAGCTTTGCAGTGTAGTGAAGGCAGGGCTGAAACCCCTCTGAGGTTGAAGAGGTGATCGTTTCTGAGCACATCTGGCTCAGGTGCTGGTTTTCCCCCACAGCCTGAAGTGCCGGAGGTGCGTGGTGGTGGGCAATGGGCACCGACTCCGCAACAGCTCCATGGGGGACACCATCAACACCTACGACGTGGTGATCAGGTACGGCCCTGGGCGTCCCTGTGGGCCACCCACCCTTGCCCAGCACCATCGGCAGGTTCCTGCCACGTGTCACTCATCACCCATTGAGCAACGTCCCCGTGCCCCAGGCTGAACAACGCGCCGGTGCACGGCTATGAGCAGGATGTGGGCTCCAAGACCACCATGCGGCTCTTCTACCCCGAGTCAGCCCACTTCGACCCCCAGGCAGAGAACAACCCCGACACGCTGCTGGTGCTGGTGCCCTTCAAGCCCATGGACTTCCAGTGGATGGAGGCCATCCTCAACGACAAGAAGAGGGCAAGTGTGGTTGGGAACCGGTGACCACAGGGTCAGCCCCGTCCGTGGTGGCTGTGCCTTCACCCCCAGCACTGTGGGGGATTCATCTCTTAGCAGGAGGTCTCCATCCTCTTCCAGGTTCGTAAAGGGTTTTGGAAGCAGCCCCCGTTGATCTGGGATGCCAACCCGGAGCAAGTGCGCATCCTCAACCCTTACTACATGGAAGTAACTGCTGCTAAACTGCTCAGCCTCCCCATGAAGCAGCCACGGAAGGTCAAACAGGTAATGGCGTGGCTTTGTAACTGCTGAGCATCTCTTTGTCAAACCTGTTGTGTATTTGTGGGATTATTAATGGGTTTCAATGCAGCAGGAGGATGCTGCTGTCCCTGCGCCCTGTGGGAGGCTTGGGTTTTGGGATTCTCCCCATGGCTTCTCCATCTTTTCCCCAGAAACCAACCACAGGGCTGTTGGCCATCACCTTGGCTCTCCACTTCTGCGACCTGGTGCACATTGCAGGCTTTGGGTACCCTGACTCAGCCAACAAGAAGCAAACCATCCACTACTACGAGCAGATCACGCTCAAGTCCATGGCTGTGAGTGTCCCCCTACTGTGCCTGCCCCCCGCCCCGGCTCTGGTTTCACCCGTTCCTGCTGTCCCACAGGCCTCGGAGCACAACATCTCACACGAGGCGGTGGCCATCAAGCGCATGCTGGAGCTGGGACTGGTCAAGAACCTCACGTACTTCTGAGTGCAATGGGGCTGCGCAGGGACACGTCCCCACCTCGGAGCCCGCCGAGGTCCTGGAGCAGCCGGTGTCCCTGTGCCCATCACGATGCTGGTGGCACTGTGGGGGCCACGCCGGCTCGCCGGCCCCAGGGGCGCAGGGAGCCCCTCAACGGGGACTTTTCGTATGGAAACACTGAAACTAGTGAGGACTGGGGAGGGATTCTGGGGAGGATGGAGGGAACCTCCCCCCAGCAGGTCTGGGGGGCACGGCAGGGTGCATTGGAGCCCCCCTCTTCCCTTGGATACTCTTGCATTCGGGATGAGGAGCCTGAGGAGGGGCTGATGGGGGGTCCTGGGGGAGTCCCCTGTGGGTGGGAGGCTGAGTTGCAGCCCCCTCCCAGCTGGGCACCCTAAATATTTAATTCCTCCCTTCTTCCCCCCTCCTCTTTTTAATTTTCTTTTTACACATTGGCCCAGCCTCATGCCTTAGTGCTGGTGTGGGGGGCTCAGCCCTGCAGCACCCTTTGGTGGCCCGTGAGGGGGCGTGGGGGTGACACAGCGGTGCAGATTAATTTAATTAATTTAAAAGATTATTTATCATGGGGCCTCCCTCCTCTGTGGCCTCGTGCAGGGGGGGCTCCCCCCTCCCCAAAGGTGCCTTTTGTCCCACCATCGGCGCCTTGCTCACATGGGATCCTGCATCCCCCAGGATTTGGGGAAGGGGGGCCCTGGGACCCATGGACCTTGGGGTGTTGGGGGGCTCCTGCTGGCACCCAATAAAGGTCCTGGTGCGACTGGGCTGGGTGTTCCATGCTGGGGCTGGAGAGGGGATGAGGGAGTGACTGAGACCTCGCTGTGCCCTGCTGTGTGACTGTGTCCCCTTGTCCTCAAGTGTCTCTGTGCCCTGTCCCAGTGTCCCTGTTCGTGTCCCCATGCACATGTCCGTGTGTCCCTGGGAGTATGCTATGTCTCCAAGTCCCCAAACCTAGTGTCCCCCCAAGTGTGTCCCTCTGCCCTCTACCCTATGACTCCAGGCACTGTCCCTATAATCACATCACCATGTCCACACATTCCATGTTCCTGCCCCCGTGTCCGTGTGTGTGTGTGTGGGTGTCCCCTTGTGCTCTGTGTCCCAGCACCCGTGTCCCCTCCCTACCTGCTGGGTCCTTACCTGCCGTTTCCCCAGCACGTTGTCCTGGCTCCTGCATCACCAGCAGCATTGCCCTGGCGGTGGCCATCCCCGTGCCTCGGTTTCCCCATCCATCGGGCGTCCCCCGGGCCCACCTACCCCACCTCCCCACCACCAAGCTCCTGTTGGGGTCACCTGAAAGACGCTGCCCTTGCGGTCTTCATGGTGGCGAGGCCATCAGCCCAGGCATGCCACGAGAAACACCTCTTGTATTGCCCGCGATACAGCGCGGTGAGGCCCTTCCCGGGGCACTCGGGGGGGTCCCCGTCCCTGCTGGCGTGTTCCCCCCACCCCAAACCCCACACGACGGGACCCCCCCAAAACAGACGCTATAATTTTGGACCCCGAACACCAAGAGGGAAGGAGGGGGGCGGGGGGGGGGCAAGTGGAGCGGTGGGGTGGGCGTGGGGATGGCGGTGTCCCCAAGCCCTGTGTCCTCAGCGGGGTTGTGCTCAGCCCCGTCGCCCCACTCCTGGGTCCTGATTCCAGCACTGCTGTCCCTGGGGGTCCGCAGCCCCTTGGCGACCGCATCGTCCCCCGCGGTTCAAACGTGCGTCTGCATCCGCCTCTGCAGGGGCCGGCTGGGGTCCGAATTTTGGGACGAAGACTGGGAATGGTGGGAGGAGGAGGCGGAGGCTTTGCTGGCCTTGTCAAACTGCACGTAGCCGTCCTGCTTGCCGCTGCTGCTGATGCTGCTGTCGCACTGCGTGTCGAGGAAGGAGCTGCTGTCGCTCATGGAGCCGCGCTGGAACTCACGCTCGCACAGCTCGATGGAGCTGCTGCCCATGCCCAGCACGAAGCGCTGGCTGTAGTCGTAGAGGCGGCTCTGCCCGCTCAGCGTGCTGTAGATGTTGGTGAAGGACATGCCTGTGGGCACGCGCTGCTTGCCGGCCGGCCGCAGGTCCGCAGGGCAGCCCGACAGTGAGATGGTGGGCGTGGAGTGGTGCTCCTTGAAGGTGTTGACGCTGTAGTAGCCGTTGGTGGGGTCCTGTGGGCGGGTGGGGGATATTGGTGGGGTCGCCCCAAATCCCTTCCGTCTCACTGCGGCACCCCGCGCTACCCAACCCGCTCCCCAGCGCCGTGGGTTCCCCAAAGGCAGTGCTGGTGGCACCCCAGCATCCCACCCAGCTTGGGGACAGGGTGGCACGGGAGGCAGCACCAGGGCAGGCAGCCTGGAGTTGATGTGGGGGGTGGCTGTGTTGCAGGGCTCACCTTTAGGTTTTGGAACTCCTTCTCCTCCTCCTTGAGCACCTCGAGCTGCTTCAGCACGGAGTCCTGCTGGAACTCACCCCGGTCCATCTGGGAAGGAGCGGGCAGAGATCAGCACCCTGAGTGCCTGCATTGGTGCCTCTGCTCTGGACCCGGGAGCTCAGCCGCAGCTGTGGCTGCAAAGCACTCTGGCACTGTGATCCCTGTCCAGAGAAACCCCCACCTCTCTTTTTTTCCTTTATCTTTTTTTCCCCTTTTTCTGCATTCTCATCCTTCCCTCCCAGTCTGAACTTGGCTGCTCAACAGCTTTTCCAAAAAAAAAAAAAAAAAAAAAAAGAAAAGAAAAGTCCCAGCTGGCTTTTGGCACAGACACAGTGCCGTAATTAATGTGAAAGCCTTGATTACTTTTTTTTCAATCCCCCAACTTTGGCTCTTCTCAAAACATGTGAGTCCCAGAGGGTTCTGCTCCATGCTGACGTGGGCTGTGCTGCACCAGAGATCCTGCACCTCTCTGCCTCATTACTTCCTCTTTTGAAGGCTGACCACCATCGGAGGCAAGGTATGCATTAATTACACGCCTTTAATTACCCTTCCTCCAGAAAGGTGGGGATGTGCAGGCTGGCTAATTACCAGCCAATTTCTCTGCTGCCTTTTATCTCAGCTCGCATCGATTGTGCAGCTCCGGCCACTGGATTCTGGGCACGGAGCCCCAATGCTGTGCCCCAGAGGGCTTTACTCTCCTGGTTTTATTTTTTTCCCTTTTTTAAAAAGGTAAGTGGTTGTGGAAATGTACCCTCCAGCACTTTCTCTTCATCTTCTGAAAGCCTTTGATGCAGCTATTAAATGCAATAAATTAAAGTACCTGAGTTTTGCTTGAAAGAAGGAATGCCCATGAGAGGCGCTGGTGGAATGGGAGCAGCCCATCCAGAGCTGCTGTGCCTGCAGCACCGGGCCCAGCGACAGCCCAAAGGCTTTCCCAGGGAGAATCTGATCCTGCCTACGTCTGGAGGTGCTGAGGACCTGGCCTGGGACAGCGGTGCGGCCCCAAAGGATGAGCCCAGTGGCACCTTGTGATAGAGTCATACAATGGGCTGGGTTGGAAAGGACCACGATGATCATCTAGTTTCAATCCCTGCTGTGCCTCAGTTTCCCCTGCTGCAAAGCTGCCCTGCTGCAGAGCACCACTCTGGCTTTTCTGAAGCATTGAGGGGACGCCTCAAGGTTGTGCACGGCCCAGGAATAGTGCCTAATTATGAGCAGTGCTCCCTAATCCGCCGCGTGCTGAGCACTCCAAATGGCACCGCTTTCATCGGGGCTGGCGGATCCTGCAGAGCAGATCTTAATTTCTTTGGGTTCGTTACAGGAGCCAACAGGGTTTCAATGGGGATTGCCCGTGGTCGGGTCCCAGAGCGGCTGTGCTGATGCGGGTGCGTGGCACCGCACACTGCGCTGGGTGGCCTGTTTGCTTTTTGGGCTGGCAGCCTTCCCTCCACCTGTAGCACTGGGGATCGTGCTGAGATAACCTGAACAAATGCAAATCAGCCAGCATGACGAGTCTCCTAAGGTGTTAACGAACCTACAGACGCATGAATAATTATTTGTGAGAAGCACAGAGCCGTGCAGGTCACAGATGGCTGCAGAACAACCAACGCAAGTGTGATTCTTAGGGAAAAGAAAGGGGGAAAGAGAAAGCCAGTCGGTTAGTGGGCATGATGGGGGTGGATTCGGTGATCTCGGAGGTCTTTTCCAGCCCTAACAACTCTGTGATCCCACAGTTTGTGTTCAGCTTGTGCTTGTCACCTCCCACACCAACCCAGCAGCACCAGTGAAGGCAGCCAGGCTCACCCCACCGTCACCCCCAGCTCATCCGTTCCCTGCTGCTTCCCCAGGCAAACCACCATCTGCACGCACTGCTTCGGCACTTCCTGACATCTCCAGTGCGGCCAGGAGAGCACGGTGATGTTCTCACACTGAGGGGAAGGAAGTCCTTACCATCAGCTGCTTGATGGTGGGGTGCTCCTCCGTCTCCCTGCCCGAGGACGGCTCCTTGTGCACGATCTCCACGCGGATGTCATTCTTGGCAGAAACCACTCCTTTCAGATCTGGGCAGAGAGGGAGAAGAGCTCAGCTCCAGGCAGCCACACATCCCCAGGGTCCACCCTGACCCAGCCCAGCAGGCAGAGCTGGGCCCAGAAGGGCTCCTCCAGCCATGGGGCACAGCTACAGAAAGGAAAGGCCAAGTGATGGATGGAGCGCAGGCAGCGCGAGGCCCAGCGCAGCGCCGCTGTCACGCAGCTGCCCGGAAGGTGTCAGGCATGCTTTGAAGAAGTTCCTTTTGAAAAACTAGGCGAGCAGTGGGAGGAGAAACAACAGCACGGATCCAAAGTGAAAACCGGGGATGGATGTGAACCTGAGACCCGAGCAGCCCCCAGCTCAGCGCTCTGGGCTCAGCCCATCTCCACTCAGCATTGCTCTTGCCCACGGCCGGCTGCCCCACGCCTCAGGGTTGTGCTGAGAGGCCCCTATTGCTTTCTTGTGCCTTTGTTTTTGGCTGGGATGACACTCCTGGTGCAGGAGCCTCTGAATTTAATCACAGGGAAAAGCTAATTACTGTCTTGCACATCCTCCCCCAGGAGCGCTGCCTTAAATAACACCGGGCCGTGTTGTCACCAGCAATACAACACCAGATGTGCCATAAAGCCTTTTTTCCCTTTCTTTTCCAGAAGACAAACGGCCTCCAGCCTCCGTTCTGCTGCGTCCTCAGCAGGAGATGCCACCCCAGAGTTATGGTCGGTCGCAGCATCCCTCCACAGGAATGCTCTGTTTGCAGGCTGTTGTTTAACTGATGCCACAGAACTCTGAAATTTGTCCTGAGAGAGGAATCTGCAGCAGCCAGGTACAAAATGAGTCCCCACCGCACAGAAGCACGCTGCTGCCTCTCTACCTCTGACCTCACCGCAATGGAATTGATGCTGATACGATGCCCCAGTGGTGGAAGAGAAGGGGATGGCAAAGGAGACAAACCCGCAGTGCTCCCTGCCCATCAGTGGGAGCACAGTTGGCCTTTGCGTTTGGCCGTTTGCGCTCGCCCTGCACTTACTTCGCTGGGAGCGGGCGCAGCAGAAGGCGACGATGGTGGCCATCAGCACCAGGAATGCCACGCCGGCCCCCACGGCCACCCCGATGATCACCGCCATCGGCACCGACTCTGCAAGAGGAAGGAGAGCACAGATGAGTGGGGCTGAAGGCAATGGGCGGCTCTCCCCAGCTCAGGACCCGTCCCGGCCATCAGTTCGGTGATGGGGAGGGATTGGGGTCCTTTCCTGCACCCCTGCAGCACCGCGTCCCTATGGGTGGTGAGAGCCCAGGGAGCGCAGTGCGCAGCTCTGCCATTTGCTGCAACTGGGGCAGCGCTGACCTCTCTGTGCCTCAGTTTCCCCCGTGTGCAGGGAGGAGGGAGCCAAGGAGCTGTTGCTTCCAGTGGGGCCACGTTGTTTATTGGATGAATGGCTGCCTCTCAAGTGCTGTGGGTGCAAAGTGCAAAAGAAGACAGCCTGGTGATATTGCTAAGAAAGAGAAATGGCATCAGAGCTGGCTGGGAGAAAGGTTGCATGGAGGGATAGAGATGGGCACCAGGACCACGAGGAGAGAGCTGCGGGTGTCAGATACCTGGGTTAACACAGCAGCTATCAGCCCGCCTCTGTCTTTGTCACCACAGGTCTCCTGCTTACTCCCCAGGCTCACAGCAGCTGGGAGGGATGGGGTGGCTGTGATGGGGGGAGCAGGACCCCATCCTGCACCGGGGAGAGCTCACCACTCCTGTCCATGTAACCACAGCCAAGTTCCCTGTAGCTCTAAGCACCTTTTCTAAGCCCAAAGAGAAAAACTGTTTTTGACCAAAAACTCCATCCTTCCCTTAAGACTTCAGGACCCCCAAGGTGTAACCCCATCTCAGTACCAGCGGAGTGACACAACCCTGTGCTGCTCGAGCTGGGGCTCCACTCACACTATAAAGAGCCTTTCAGCACACAGCTTCTGCTGGTGCTTTCCACTTTCTGGCTCTCCTGCCTCTCCCTAGCTGTGCCACCTGTGCCGTGAACCAGGCCATCGGTGACATGACACACATGGCACTATTCTGCTCTTCCCTAAGCACTCAGCACAGACAAAGAAGCGAGTGCCCAGCAGCATCCAGCCGACCGGCAGTAAAGTGCTGGCACTTCTCCAGGTGACCTGATGCCAAAGGCAGTGACTCGTTGTGGGGCTTTTGGAGGCGTTCAGATCTCTGGGAGATACGGACCAGAGGGGTGGGGAGGGAGATGTCGAGGGGCAGCTCAGCGTGGCCGTCCCTTTGCTGCAGGTTGTGCATTATCACCCCCTGCAGCGGGGCTGCGCTGGGGCACAGAGAGGCAGGGCAGCTCGCCATGGAGCGGAGTGGGACCGGCGCCCCTGGCTCCCCATCCCCTGCCCTGTGCTGCCCTACAGCCCCGCTGGCTCCTCAGGCGTCGTGACGGCTGGGGACAATTCGCATTCACCGTCAGCTCAGCACTTCCGTACCTGCTTGCATACCAGCTCCTGATTTCATTTCCGTACCTGTTTGAAAATAAAGCAAGTGTCCACAGCCGTGCACAGCCCAGGCACCCACATCAGCCTTCGGAGCACCTCCTGCTCCCAGCGCACAGCCCGATGGAGGGGATGGCCACCCCACGGCGTCCCCCTGCCCGCCGCAGGGATGTCCCTGAGTGGGGACCCCCAGCCAACAGCGAGTGCTCCCGCTGGCTGGCAGCCGACCCGGAGAAACCGCTGGCTGTGTTTGCGTTGGAAGAAACCCAAGGCTAATTTTAAGGGGTTCATTTAGCTCTGATTTAATCTGGACGGCAGCCTTGCCTATAAATCACGGCTTAATGAGAGCAATCCACCTGCCTGCCCTGGCATTTAATAAAATAGAAGAGGACTGGAGGCCCTCCAGGAGCTGAGTGAGCCGCCTAGAGCCACATCGCTCCCTTGCCATGGAGAGCCCCCAGCCACCCTGAGACACCCTGAGGGCTGTGGGTCTGGAAGGAGCAGCTGCTCCCATTTCCCCGTGGCTACAAATGATGCTGCAGGTGGATGGGCATCACCTTGCACTGTGGGTTGGGGAGCACAAGGCTGGCGCGTGCCCTCTGTCTCCAGTAAGAGAGGCGAAGTGGGGCTTTCCCCACCTCCTGCCCCTCTGCTGGGAGTTGGGACCCTCGGGGCGTTCCTCCTCCATCCTTCCTCATTCATCCCAACAGCATTACGGAGCACTGGCCGCTCCCGCAGCCCCACGCCGGCCGTGCCCACCTTGCTCCTTGAGCCGGATGATCTCCGTGTCGGAGCCGAAGCTGTTCCACGCAGTGCAGTTGTAAATGGTTTGGAAATCAGCGCGGACGATGTTGCTGATGGTCAGTGTGGAGATGACCCCCTCGTCCGTGCTGACCGTCTCCACCGTGTAGCGCCCCGAGGTCCCAGATTCCAGGACATTCTCCTTCCAGGACCAAGCCTGCCAAGCAACAGTGGGGTCAGCCCAAGGCGAGCGCTTTGCCCACCTGTGGGGCTCCCCATGGCGTGGCCAAACCCCATGGCTCACTGCACTGGGTGCTACTCACAATGCGGTCGGGCGGAGGGGTGCTGCGGATGAAGCACTTGATCTGCCCCTTCTGGCCGTGCAGGGCGTGCTGGGTCTGCGTGCTGGAGATGATGGGTGGCCCTGCAGGAGAGAGGAGAGGGATTGGTGACAACAGGAGGAAGCAAGTCACACCTGGCCGAGGCTGGCATTGCCACCTGGGTGCAGAGGGTCCAATGGCAAACCGGGACCTCGACTCCAATAAACATCACTATTGAGTGGCACCAGCTGCTGCCTTCCCTGTGCCTTGAAGCCCAGAAAGGAATGCCTGGTGCATAATTCAGGAGATGCAACCCAAGGGCCCCAGACTCTTCCCACATGGGAAATTCAGCCTTCAGAAACCAAGGATCAGAAAAGGGAAATATCAACCAGCATCCAGACTGCACTCTGCAATCAAAAAAACCCACCTGCTTTAGTAATAGTTTCTTTAATACTCTACAAGCAGATGTGCTTTGGTGCTCTGGGGTCTTTGTGTGCAATGTTGAATGCTGAGAACACAGGGATGTGGGGTGCTCATCACCAAAACGTCCCTGTCCTCCTTCGTGGAAGAAGTTAAGAGGAAAGCAGTCAGAGATGGGAACGTGGCCTGGAGGCTTTCACCCCAAGGGAGCAGCAGCAGAACTGCAATCCTAATTGCTCTTTATTAGACTCTTAATTACAGCAGATTTACATTTCTATGAGTGGCTTGCTGCTGGCAGAAAAGGGATGCAGGCAGGAAGGCGAGGGGCAGCGCTCCTGGTTCTCATCATGTCACAGCCCAGTCGTTCTGGATGCTGGCTCCAGGTTGTGCCTTTGCTCTTTAGGAATTCATTAGGCTCATTGGAAAACCAGCCTTGCCATCACACCTACCTGCAGGCAGGCGTTAGAGCAGTGCTGGCCAAGTGCAAACATGCTGCAGGGCTGAACTTTCTCCTTCGGTGCATCCAGTTGCCTGCCAACATTTCCCTTCTGCACCAAAGTTTCACCCTCCCTGAACAACCTCTGCAGCAACGCAGCCACATCCTTCCTTTGCAGGGATTCTATGAGGAAAACCAGAGGCCAGCAATGCCACACTGCTTCTGTCCAAGGCGAAGGGGCAAAATGCTGCCCATCAAATCCAGGTGCTTCACCCTTAGGCTCTGATTGCTGCAGCGGGGATGGAGCTGGCTTCAAACACAGTCTGGACATTCACTGCATCCTGCACATCTGGAATCACCTGCACATCTGTAAGAACCGCAGATGGGCAGTGCTTGCTGAGTGATGGGGAACAGCAGAAGGTCAGGACTTGCTTTCCAAAGTTGGGGTGTAATGGCCATTACACATCACACATGCCGGTGTGACACTGGAAACTTTTCTGCCTCTTTTAACATATAAAAAAGACATTTTGTTGTTGCTTTCCACCCAGTCTTCTCTGAGATGTTCTCAGCACGTTCCCAAGGTGAATGCTCTCCTCCAGCCACCCCTGGAAGCACACACTCTGAAGGGGCTGGGCTGAATCCCACTGGATATCCTGAGCTGGATGGGACCATAAGAATCACTGAGCCCAACTCTGGGCTCCACACAGAATCACCCAAAAGTCCAGAGAGTTTGGTTTACCCTTTGCTGTGCCAGGATCCCTTGAGGCTTTGGCTGTTCCAGGGGACAATAACAGAGTCCAGTCCAGCTCCGCCATACACTGGAGGTGGCACAGGAGAGATGGTCCCACCTCCTCAGCTCACTCAGCATGTATAGATGAGCCACTGGTGGGCAATGAATCCAAAACCAACAGCATCCAGAGTGGCAACGGGGTGTGCAGGTCCAAATCAATGAAAAAAACCCGTCTTCTCTCTATTTCAACGGTTGCACATCAGTTACAAATTCTGGAGGTGTGCCAAGACTGGGTGACACCGGAGAAAAATGGCTTAATAATCATAAAAAGGATCATTTTCCCCAAGGAGAGTGGATTTTAAACGGCACAAATGCCAGCGGCTTTGGGTTTTATTATTGCTCGAGGAGTTCAGAGTCGAAGGCTTATCATCATGATAATAGCAGATGACTAAAGAACATTTGTGAGATGAACATGCCTGGGAATAATAGTGCAGAGCTGCAGCCTCATCGCATTCGAGGACGGTGTTTGATTCTCCACCAGGCTCAGGCTCCCTATGAGAGCTGCCGGTCCACAGCTCGGTATTGAGACAGCCCACCAGCAAAAGAAAGGCTTTCAACAACGTTGCTATGGATATAAACGTTGCAGCTATTGGTTGTGGTTATTTTTAGTGCACTGGTGCCAATTTAGTTGCTCTGTCCTGAAGGCTCGCATAAAGGAGAAGGCAGCTTGCTGGCTGGGGAGCACGGCAGGATGGCCCCAACCTCTCCATCCTGCTCAGATTGATGCACACAAAACCATCCTGGTGCTGGAAACCGGAAGCAGGGTTCGATCCTGCAAAGCCCTGGGTTGGCTCGTGTGTGGCCAGGAGGGTGCTGTGCACACATGGGGGCTATAAATCCAGCTACTGCTGATTTATTATGGCCCCAATGGCGCCTTCCTGCCTTCTTGCCTCTCTTGCTTTGGCCCTGCCAAATGCTGCTCATTTGCATAATCCTCCTGCCCACTAATGAGGCTCTGAATCATATCGGCAGCCTCTCAGGCTGGTGGCCTCATGCCCTGGTTTGGAGGGAAGGAGGTAGGGAGGGCAGGCAGGGGCTGCGCTGCTGAGGCTGATTTGGGGGGGATGGGACACTGGGCACAGGCTGGGGCGGATGAACACCCCTCCAGCAGGGTCCCCACTTGGGTTGAACTCACCCAAGACAACTGGTGCTCCTTGCCTGAATCACTGGCCTCACCGTGACAAAGCCCAGCCTATGGAGAGAGGCACCTGGTGATCTCGAGACAACTGAATTACCTTCTGGATTTAAAACCGCTTGAAAATACTAAATGTTCAACTTCTCCTCTCAAACAGCGGTGGAAAAAGCATTCAGAAGAATTCATCAGCTGCATCAGACACGCCGTGCCGTGCCTGCAGGAGATGCTCCCTGGGATGGTCCACGCAGCACCAGCAGCGTCCATCGCAGCGCTGCCCCAGTGCTGTGCAGGGCACGGAATGCAGCTGCACAGCTCTGTCTCAAGGCTTCCCTGTGCCTGCCGAGTGCCTGGGAGGTGTCAGGAAAGGAGCGGCTTCTTTGTTTGGGTTAATTTGTTGCTTTGTTTTCTGCAAGATACTTTAATTGTAATTAAAACCCAGCAGCCGGCGGGGAAGGAACATGCAGGCGCCGCGGAGCTGAGCGCAAGCAGAGGCAGTGGTTGGGTTTCGCCCCCCGCTGTGTTGCCCTTGGCTCCCCTCGCTGCTGTTATCCGCATTCAAAATTAACGCTGTGCTGCTTTCCCTGCTCATTTTCTTCTCTTTCTGACAGTGAGTGGGGACTGAAGCCTGCCAGTTTGTCACGCAGGTGAGAGACGATGCAAAATTCATCCCCTGCTTATATTGTGCAGCCCTCCCTTCACACAAGGCACATTTCACCACTGGCTGCCACAGGTCCTGGCTGGGTGGCCCTGACCCTGCAGGGTGCTGCCCAGCTCCCATCGGGGTGGGGGGCAGATCCTGAGGGCTCAGTGTTCTGCCTGCTCCCCCAGATGCTGATTAGGCTGCCAGTCTCGGAGCCAGACTCAGTTCCCAGCTCTCAAGCTGTACAGCACAGACAACAAGGCTCTCCGACCTTGCGAGGGTTTTGCAAGATAAATCTATTAAAGATTTAAAACGCCAACTCCCAGCTACTCAATAAACCCCTGCTGATAACACAGAACCAAGCAGACCTTAGATAACGCCAGTATTTTTTTGCTTAACCCACAACTCTCCGAGGAAATGAATCCAAAGCCTAAATTGCTCGCAGGGTGGGAGCATCCCCCATCCCCCCCCCCCAGGCATCCCAAAGCAAATATCCAAGGGCATCGTTCCAACTGCAGCACCACGAATGGTCGTGGAATCATAGAATCACTGAATCACTAAGGATGGAGAAGACCTACCCAGATCATCACATCCAACCCCCCCCGCCCCATCAGCACGGCAAAGACGCAAAGATGGAGTAGCCAAGGGAAGCCATCGGTACCGTTGACAGTGAGAGTCACCTCGCGCTCCCCCGCTCCCACCCGCGGCACCACAGCACGGCACACGTATTTCCCAGCATCTTCCTGGCGCACGGACTTGAGCGTCAGCTTGTTCTCATTGCTCAGGACCTGGAAGAGAGGAGGGGGCCGATCTCAGGGCAGGTGATGGGAAGTCGAGCAGGAGAGCTGGCAGCCCCCAGAGCTCTGGATGGTCGGGGGAAACTCTGCTGCCTTTGGCAAGCTGCACCCTGGGCAGCAGCACCCTGCCCTCCTGCCCTGGCTGTGCAATTAACAGCTTCAGGATATCTTGATAAGTGCTGATCTGGCTGAAGCTGTCAGCACAACGCCAGCATTGGGGCATGCAAATAATGTGGCTTTTGAGCAGTGTTTCCAATTATCCGTGCTGGAAATGCACACCCTGGGGCTAATTCCTCTTGGTTAACCTCACCTCTCTCCCAGGACTTTGCACACTGCAGTCCCTCACCCCCCCTTCCTTCTCAAAATGCTACACAGTGCCCATGGCCAAGGGCTGAGCTGGAGCTGCCCAGAGGCCCCAAGCCAGCAGAATCGGCCAAATGAAAGCTGAGAAAGCATCTCTGTTGTGCTGATACGTGTGGGTGAGCAGAGAGCTGGAGTGTGGCTGGGGCTGTGCACTGAGGGTCAGGAAGCCCCCGCGCGTGGCTCCCTGAACTGCTCTGAAAGCTTTGAGAAAAGGGAACAGCAGCTTCGTGGTGTGAAAGCACTGCCTGTGTGCAAATCACAGTGATAACCAAGAGAAACAACAGCTGCCACTGTGGGATGGGAAGCCAGGGGATTACAGACCCAGTGGGATTCCTCAGCTGCCTCAAGATCTCAGCTTGCCCAAGGCTGTGATGGTTTGGGAAAAACACCTCAGCAATGAAGGCAGTGATTTCCCCATGCATGCGCCCAGTGATTGCCTTCCAGGGCCACACAGTCACAGAACATCCAAGCTGGAAATGCCCCATGAGGATTGCTGAGTCCAGCTCCTGGCTCCACACAGAACCACCCAAGATCAGACCGTGTGTCCGATTTCACCAAAGCAGGGGGGACCATGAAGAACCTCGTGCCCCACTGCCCTGCAGCGACCCTTACCACGCCTGAGCCCCGCTTCATCCAGACGATGGTGAGGGAGGGGTTCCCAGTCCAGGCGCAGTTGAAGACAGCATCAGAGCCCAGGTCAACGAGCAGGGACTGTGGTTCTGTCGCCATCCGGGGCCCAACTGCACAGAGCAGAGCAGCATTACCCCACCAGAACCCCAAAGCAGTGCAATCACTGTGCCAGGAGGAGCTGCAGACCCATTGATGTTGGAGTACCAAAGGGGCACAGCCATACGGGACACCCAACCCGTGGCACCTTACAATCCTAAAGACCCCAGGAAGCCTCCAGCAGGGCTGTATGAGGCAGGAGGAGACCGCGGCCCCACGCATGGAGTGAGAGCCCACAAATCCTGCTCAGGGAAGGTGGTGCCGCCCCCAGCTGTGACCAGCAGCTCTGGCAGGTTACTCACAGTAGACATCCACGGTCCTGCTGATGTTGGTGCTGCCCAGCGCGTTGGTGACCTCGCAGGAGACGGGCTCGAAGAAGAAGGTGTGATCCACGATGGTTTCATAGAAGTCACCGGATGCTTCCTTTATCACCTGGCCTTTCTTCGCCCACCTGCAGGACGAGGAAGCAGAGTGGTGTTGCACTGCTTTCTGCTTGCCAGTGACAGCAGGGATGGGATCAGGACAGCCTGTGCTGGTAGAGAACGCAGTGCCCCTCCCCTGCCAACCAACACGGCTGGCATTCCCACCACAAAGACACTATAAACCTTTTCAGCTTCGTCCTGCTTCCACCCCCTTTCCCTTTTTCTTCTTCCTAATTTTTTTTTCTCCAGTGAAAAAGAACTTCATCCCTTGAAGGCAGCTGAAATAACATCACCCTGGAAAGCCAAGCTGGCATTTGCAACTCTACAACTTGCAAATTGTCTCAGAGAACAAGCTGTCAACTCAGCACTTGAATTAAGCCGCTGTTTGCCAAACAATGAGCAAATGTGACCTAACAGGGCACCATCTGGCAACCTGCCACTCCGGAGCGGGTGGAGAGAACTGGAGATGCTGTCATGCAGTGTGAAACTCCATCCGCTCCTGGGAGAAAGGAAAAGAGAGCGGAGGAAAATGTAATAAATCTCCCCAAAAGAGTGATGGGGACATTGGAATTGAGAGGATTTCCCCAAGGAACTGCTGATGTTGTGCCAGGGCAGCTCTCCTGTGGTGGGATGATTGGGGACAGGGGATGTGCTGGGCAGAGGAGGTCAGACAGACAAATCCTAAAGGCCCACGAGTGTGAACCTAACAGGATGAGGACAGGAGAGCTGTGAGGCATCACCCTGCAGCCAGTAACACGAGCGGCTCGGAAGAGAGGTATTAGCAGCACAGATGGAAGCTGGTTTGTATGCACTTATCTGCTCTCTCTTCTCATTTATCTTCACACCTCTAATGGATGCTGACTGGCTGCTCCAGCTTCCCCACGCTGCCTTCCTCCCTGGATTCCCCTTCAATAATTAATCAGGAGATGCTGCTCGGATTTTTAGGGCTGTGATTGACGAGGGAAGCCCCAGGTATGGGAAAATCAGCACAAGTGACGCCTTCCAGTCGGTGCTCCAAAGGTAAATCACATTTGGGTGCTGCTTTGCTCCTTCCAGATGTAATGAAACCGAAGCTCTGCTGCGCTCCTCGATGACTCTGACCCATCCAGGTGCACTTGCAGACTCTGTAGCCCACTGGGTCTTGCTGTGTGCACCAGAGGGTCACAGCCATTTCCTGGAGTCATTAAGGTTGGAAGATCACCTCAGATCATCATTTCCTCGCAGCGACTGACAGCACAAGACCTTGCTGTTGCCCACTGAAATGCACAGCACTGTGTTTTGCAGCAGCCCAACCCGTCTACGGGGGGCAGGGAGCACATTTCCAGAGGATAGAAGTTCTGTGGCTCAGCAGCAGCTCAGAAAAACAGATATGAAGCAACGCCACACAATGCTTTCTGTGCGTGTTCAAAACCCATTGCTTCTGCAAAACTAGCTTTGCCGAGCGTAGAGATGTGTCACAAACAGCAATTTTTCGTGCTTCAGCAGAGATCAAGGTTCTTGCTCCAGTTTTCCAAGCCTTAACACTGCTAAATCAATGTGGCTGAACAAGCAGTATGGATCTTTTATAATGTCAAATCGGTTTTTAATAACGATGGCTGATAACCCTCCTGTAAAGCTCCTCACCATGCACTCGCAGACAGCAAGAAGGCAAATTCCTCCCGGTTTTAACAAGCCTGTAACGTGCCTTGCTCACCTATTAACCTCTCAGTAATTATTTATAAGCAGAACGTAAATAAAATGCAGCCAAAAAGACACAGAGGATGTGCAGGTCCTGCCCGAGGCCATCAGTGTGTCTGCATCTCAGCATCCTGCCCAGCACACATCCCCCAAACCACCCCAGGATGCTTGGGGGGCCTGGCCTCCCCCAGCCCATCTTGTTGCTCTCTCCCCTTGCAGGTCGGTGCAGCCCACAGGGCAGAGCTCATTGGCTTTGATCTGGGGAGCCCAGCCTGCAATTTCCACCTCTGCTACCTCTTCATTAATTTGTGCTGGTGAGCTTGGCTCAAAGCCTCGAAGGAGATTTTCTTGCTTGATCTTCACCTGCCATGAAACCATAGTTGTTGGCTGTTTGCTCCCTCCCCTTTCAGCAGCTCTGGGATGCTGGTTTGGGGCTCAGACCTTCACTCCATCCTTCATTTCATCCCCTTGTAATCTTCCCAGTGTCTCCTCACCTTGCAGCTTCCAGCCCTTCTCCTACCACTATTTGGTGCTTCCTCCATTCACAGCATCATCCTGAAGGCATTTACACACAGCCAAGGTGCCTCCATGCCAGATACATACATTCACCTCCATGTTCCACTCCAAGCCAATCCATCCCATGACTCTGTGACCACCTGATGCATTTCCATCATTTTGCTGCCACCTCTCTCCCCCAAAGCAGAACGTCCAGGTGTGGGTGATGAGTTCCAGTTGGTGTTCCCAAGCTCTCTGCAGCTCCATGGGAATGTTTCTTTGGGGGCAGAACCAACTGCCCTCAGTTCAGCATCTCCCTCACCAACCCCAGCGAAGGAGTAAAGTTCAAAATGGAGATCTTGATGCAAGCTTCAGCAGCCTGTTCTTCTTCCCACGAGACTTTGCTCACTTCTGCTGGGCTCACAGAGCTGCTGGAGGGCACTGTGTGCCCACAGCACGGCGGGACGCAGCAGAGCACTGCCAGTGTGCACTGCATCTGGCTGAGCTCAGCGCAGCAAATGAATTCCTCTGACTGCAACAAGAGGACTTGTAATTCTTCAACAAATGGCATGTGAGAACAAGCTGTTTAGGGGAATTTGTAGCCCTGTCATGTAACAGCCCTCCCAAGTGACACCAGACTGGTTTGGTGCCGCCTGGATGAGTCAGGTGAAAATGTGCAAGCCTGCTCACTTGGTACTGCAGCTGCTCTCCTTCTCTCCAAGCTGGGCAGCACCCCAGGCTGCCGGTGCCATCCTGGCTCCTCCAACCAACAGTGCTGCAGGGCAATGAGCATCTCCCCATGGCAACAAGGTCTGGCTGGAATGGATTTGTTCTGGAGTGCCACTTCCCTGCTCCCATTCATTGTTTTCCACCAGCACCATGCAGTGACAGCAGCATCCTGCCCTGCTGACTGTGCCCTGCGCACACAGGGGCTGTTCCGACTGAGCGCACCCCGGGGAAGCACAGTGAGCTGCAATTTTTAATTAACAATGCAAAATGAAGCAGTTGCTTGCCATATAAATTGTGTTTACTAAGAGTGACTTAAAATAGATAAATATTTTCTCGGACGCGTTTTAATTGCTTAATAAAAGTACCGAGAACACCCACAAATACCTTAAATAAAAGCGTGGCTCGCAGAATGAATTAATTAACATTTCATTCCTGGGAATGGCTATTAATTGCTACAAATTGCTCAGAGAATGGTTCTGTTGTTTTACTGCCAGCGTTGCTCACTCTGCAATGTGGCAGTTCCTGCACATCCCCAAACAGCAGCTGCCCATGAGCGTCACCCTGTGCCCTTCTGCACACCCTATGGGGGAGCGTGGGATGGGGGGGAGGGAGGGAGGAGGATGCTGTTTCCTCGGTGCCTGACCCAAGGGTGACGGCCTATTGAGAAGTGATGGAGCATCTTGTTGCTCCCTGCCTGGCTGCAGCGTGATGCATCAAGCAAATTATTGCCTTATTAAAAGTAAATCTCCATCATGGTGATCTATGGGTTACTCCTTTCATAATGTATCCCTCGGCCGCATGTCAGCAGTGCACCCAGCATCCTTGCCAATGGCCCTGCAGCTGTCCCAGGCAGCTCTGCTGTCCCCTATGCTAGGAGCAGAGCTCAGATGACACAACGGACAGGGGAGACCTGGTGGCACCTGGAACAGTCCAGCATAGAGCCAAAGGTGTGACTGCTCACAGAGCATCCTCCCTGCAATCCCTGGAGTTCACTGCATCAATTACAGGTACAGATACATTATTCTACAGTGGCAAGCTCCCTGCCACGCTTGGGTGAGCCCATTTTATCCCAGGCACAATTAGTAATTAACACCTCTGCTAAAGGGCTCTGCAGGTCTCCCTCAGAGCTTTCATTAAGCAGCTGCCAGGTGCATCTCCTCCTCTTTCGGAGCAGTCTGCAGAAGCGCAGTCAGAGCCGCAGTCCTGGGTCTCCATCCCTGCAGGCTTCCCACCATGAGTGGAAGCACAGCTTGGTGCCAAGGTTGCTAATCCTTTTCTTCAGCAACAAATAAGCAGCGAGGCCAAATCGCTACCTTCTCCCAAATTTCAAGAGCTGGAGATGTCAGGCTCAAGTCCCAGACAAGGACACGTTTGGCGTTTGATTGCACTTGCTGCAGTGCACAGGTTGCTGCCACCGGGGTTTGATTGTTTTTCAACACTCTGGGGTTTTGATGATCATAATAACACCTCGCTGTGCGGAAGAAACCTCTGTCTTGATTTCCTCTCTAATCTCAGCTTCACCGTTCCCCCTCCTGCCCAGCAAGCAATGAGCCTGATTGCTCATCAGACCACCTGCCATGTATGGGGCAGGTTCCTCCTCACTGTCAGCGGGTCCCGAGGGTTGGAAAAATCAGTGTGAAGCACTCAGAGCATTCCAAAGCCCCCCCCAGGATGGATGTGGGCTGGGCTCAGCTCTGCAGAGAGCATGCTGTGCTGGTGGAGGGGCTGAGCCCATGGGTGCCCCACAGAGCACTGGAGATGGGCAAAAGTTGCTCTGCTGTCCTGGTGTGTCATCGCTGTGCTGATGGCACAGGGAGGGGGGGAAAAAAGGGCTGATGGTTGGGCTTGGTGACATTAGAGGTCTTTGCAACCTTAGTGTTTCCATAATTCTAACCCAGTACACTCTCTTCCTACTAATGCAAAAAATACAGGCAACACATTGCTGACGTAGAACAAAGTTGCAAATTAACCAGTCATCTTTTTGCTGTAAAATTCCTCTATTTTCTGTCCATCCATCCCCAAACTCATTCTCCAGTCACTATTCCTGAAGCCTCAGAGCAGCCTGGTAACAACACTGCTCATCTGAGCTTTGTATGCCAACAGAAAGCAGTCCAAAGTGGCAGCACGCTGATAGAACAGACTGACCCAGAGGAGCTCTGCGATCACCTGCTGACTTCTGCACAGTGCTGCAAGAAATGTTTCAAAAAAAAGAAAACTCAAAAAGCAAAAACCATTAAGTCCTTAATTACACACTCCAATAGCAAAGCAGAGCTGAGCATTGAGCACTGCTTGATGCTTTACAGACAAATGGCCTTATAATCCAGAGCCAACAGCTTGTGCTCTTCCTTTGCTTTTGTATTTGCCAACAGCTTCTAGAGAGTTTGCAGAGCAATCAAAGCCCAAGGACAGCTCAGGTTAGCACTCACTCCATGAACTGACGGGATGAGACCTCAATCCTGCTCCAGTGGGAACCAAGGGGTCTATTTTGGGAAGCCAGCATCCCCTGGGTATCCTCTTCCCTGTGCCGCACAGCCCCTGAATTGGGCTGCTGCTTGCATCTACCCTGGCAGCTCATTTCAGCAGAAACAACATTCCTAATGAAGCTTCTTTGGGGAATTAGGCAAATGAATAATAACCGAGGTCAACTGCATCACCACAGCACCCACACTTTCCCATCCCAGAAGGAGCAGCACACTCCCAGTGAACCCACACTGCACCCCGTTCCCCATCTCTTGCATGGAAGCCAAACAACCACGGAGCTGAAGGTCTCTTAAAATCAACACCTCTTCCAGCTTGGAAGCTGTAAGAGGATTCATTATTTATATCACAGCAGCACAAAAGCTTAGCATATTTTAAGCTGTCTGAAACGACCTCAAGGCAACTCATCCTCTCTTCCCCCCCTTCCAACAAAGCACATTGAGACGTCTCCAAATGGAGCAGTGGGAAGAAACCCTTCAGAAACAAGAAATACACAGAGTGATCGAGGGAGAGAAAGCAGAAAGCTATGATCTGCCTGGAGATCACCAAGGAATGCCCAGAGGGGACGTTCCATGTGAGATGTGAGCGCAGCACTCATTGCATGGAAGTTAGGGCTGGAGGGAAGCACCGTGGTGCTGCCCAAGCACTCATGGCAGCAGGTGTTGCGCGTCCTTTCTTTCCTTTCCCCCTTTTTACACTTACAGTTTAGTCACAGCATCTCTAATTTCCTTAGATCTGAAGCCACCTTGTGAGACTGGAAGGGAACGATAGAGAAGAAAGATGTGGGGAGGAGGGAGACAGTAATCTCGTAAAAGTCAGTTTTGAAAAATCAATTTTCTTGTGTGACAAGATTTGCTTAAGGCTTTTCATTCTGTGAAATCAGCCCATCACCCTGCAGGAGCGCAGGAAGAAGTGGCAAGTGTGGTTGGGAATACCTCAGATTAAAGACTGCTAAATTAGGCTTGAAGAGCTCCCATCTCTTCACAAGGAGAGCAAAACTGTGGCCAGCACTGTGAGTGATGTTCCCCTCCCTGTCCCTTTCTCATCCCCAGGAGGCTCTCTTGAAGGAGAGGTGACTGATAGGCTTGGGAAAACACAGCTCTGAGTCACTCCCAACCTTCCTGGCTAGAAGTGGTGTTAGCAGCTTGGCATGATCAAAGCCATATGGTCTCTGTTCATGTCCAGAGCAAAGCTTGCTGGAAATGAGTTGCCCTGGATCAGGCTCACTCCAGTGCTGGCAAACCCCAGAGCACAAGCAACAGAACCACAGAATCATGCTTGGGTTGGAAAGCACCTCACAGCCCACTGCTCCACCCCTGCCATGGGCTGGGTGCCCCCCAGCTCAGGCTGCCCAGGCATCACCCATGGCCTCAGGCACCTGCAGGGATGAAGCACCACAGCTCTGGGCACCGCCAGAGTCCAGTGCATAACGACATTCCTACTCACAACTCACCTAAATCTCTTCACTTCCAGTTTAAAGCCACCCCCCTCACCCTGTCACTACCTGCATCTCTAAGGCCATTGACGCCTCTTGAGGTTGCCAAACCCCCAGGACACACAGCCAACCCCCACTGCGCCCTGGGAGCTGAGAACCCATTTTGGGGAGCCCAGCTCCTGACTGGCAGGAAGGCTGCTCTGCCTGTAATCCCATTACAACCCAACAGAAACGAGGATCTGATGGTTAACCCTTGCAAGGCTCTTTAGATTTCCAAAACCAGCCCACTGACCTGGCCTCACCCATCACCACGCCATGCAGGGCTGCACCCCTGCTCCTGCAGCACACAGCAAGAAAGGCCCCACTCAACTTCCGTGCGTACAGCTGAACGTCATCTTTTGGCCAAAATGAGGAATTGGATTCCTTTCTTCTGCTCTTTGATGCCACAATCTCTTATTTCAAGCAAGACATTGCTATTTTCTAAGCCCTTCTCCAAATCTCACTGGGGGTCCTGGTTGGAATGGAGATGGCCGTGGCTGTGGGGCACCCCACATCCCAATCCGCTCTGCACAGCACAGCAATCCTCCAGAACACAGCAGCAAAAAGCTGATCCAAAAGTTTCCACCACAAGCCGCTTCATCACTCATTTACTTCGTTATCTTTAATCACTGCTCCATCAGGAAGCGATGCTCACCACTACAAAGTGCTTTCCTTCCTCCCCCTTTTTTTTTCCTGCTTTCCATCAGATTCTCCCTCCGTTTCGCTCTCTCCTCATTAGTCTGAGCTGCCTCTGAGCATCTCCCACACGTGTTCCCATTACCCTGACAAGCCAGGGAGTGGGATGACAAATCTCCCCATCCCCACACCTCACCATTCCTGGTGTCACCTGCAGCCGCATCCCAGCAGCTGTGAGATTTGTGCCTTTTATTTTGCTTCATTTTTTTTCCAGGCTCCTCTCTCCCCGTTCAGCAGGAGTTGGCAGATGGGGCTGACGCATCACAGAGGAGATCTGAAGAATTCATTTCCCCTTATTTTTTTTTTTTTTATTATTTCCCCAGCTTTCATTTTCACTTCAGAGCAAAGGTCCGGTTGTCTGGGAAGAAGCTACAAAGGCAAACCCAGGCAGAAAAACAGAGATAGTCAGAAAAAAATGCTACAGTGCCGATGACTTGAGACCTCCGTGTGCTCTGCATTCATCTGCACTCCCATTTCCACGGCATTTTCCTGTGTCTATAAATTAGACTTACTCCATCACTGCTGTGAAATGCCCACAGGCCCTTTCCTGCACCGCCTCCTTGTGCCCTCTGGCCATGCTGGGCTGCAGGAGGCAGCAGGGATGTGACAGCAGATCTGAGGACAGCACATGGTTGGCAGAGTCCTGATGCTGCACCAATGGCAGCCGTGGTCAGAAGAAGAGGAGGGAGCACAGGGGAGCACTGCAAGAAGCCTTAGTATATGGGAAGGCAGCAAGAACAGGGGGCTGAGAGGGGCTTTACATGGGGTGTTTGAAGGGAAAAGGGCCCTTGAGTGGCTGAAGAACCACAGTGGTTTGGAGGGGCTGTAGTGAGATGGATGCAGGGCTCGCACTTATCCTTCTGGCTACTCTGCAGCACATTCTGAGGCCTGACAGCCCCTTTTAAATAGTAATAGGGATGCGGCTGGCATTTAATACAAGCTTAATATTGCAGATCTCCCTTAATTGACAGAGGCAGCTGGGAAGACAAAGGAAGGTGCCAGTCATGGTACATTCTCAGCAATACGAAGCACTCAGGAACGTCAGGCCATTGGGGATGTTTGTCTAAAAGGGCAGCAGAAAGTCAGCAAGCACCCAGCTCCCAGGAGACATTTTTCCAAGCTATCTGAATCCATGCCTTCACCTGGGAGCAAAGACACAGTGTAATCCATTAAAGGAGCTATGGAGAGAGATCTACTCCTCATGCCCACACGGTAACTCCTCTAACTGTGCGACCCTGGCAGCAGAAAACCCTTCCCCAGACTCTTTCTTCCTGAAGACCCTCTATTCCTCATCCTGTGACAAAACTCTCCCTGTTCCGATTTGCTCCTGGCTTTGCTTCTTGGTGACCTGCTTTCACTCAGCAGCATACACTGCCACTGAGCACACAGAGCTGAGCAATGCCAAGCCACCAGGGCTGGGCTGGAGCCACCTCAGTTAACTCCAAGCTGTGGTGGTGTGGCTTCTAAGCGTGGGGCGCCCATTCTTGGGAAACTTGGCTTCTCTGTCTCCTATTTTATGAATAACTGCAGTGAGATACTCTTGACTTTCTCCTGCTCTTCTCAGAGCCCACGGATACCAAAAGCAGCTCTCCCACACGAAATGCACAGCAATGATAACAGAGCAGCAAAGTCCCAGACTGCAGCAAGTGAGGATATGCTCAGTGCAGTGGTTGCAGACACAAAAGCACTGCACACAGGTGCACAAATGAAAAAAAAGACCTGCTTACCTTCAGAAGGCCTCAGGTAGGCAGGGATCTCCAGTCAGAGATCCCCTCACCTCCACTGCCAACCTTTAAGTGAGGGCAGGGAAGGGGTGGATCCTGGCTGCAGCCCTTCCATCACTCCATGCATTGCATGCACCTGAGCTGCCCTGGGCTGGCCCTGCCTTCCCACCATGTGCTCCATCAATGCTTCAGGCCATGACTCAGCATTGCCACCACTCCACATCTATCCAAACCCCACCAAACCTGCCACCCTTCCCCACCAAGACCCGCATTCAGACCCTCAGAGCAGCGTCTCCCTGCTTGCCCCTTTGCAAGCACAGCAAGTCGCCTCTTGTTTTCCCTGCTCAAAGCAGGACACTGCCTCCCACTGGGTGCATTCAAGCCCCACTGCCTTTAAAGAAAAGCTCTTAAAAAGCAGTTGAGTTCAGATTAATATTTGATGAGTGACAGCGTGCTGTTGATTCAAAGATAAAACGGTGTTTTCCAAACACAAAGGTCCTTTCTGCAGAGTGGAGCCCGCTGAGCGAACAAACAAACATTGCTCCCTCCCCATCCCCTGCTGCCAGCCCAGGTGTGGGGAATGGGAAAGTCCAGCCCTGACCTGCAGTGGGGATGCAGGAGGGGCTCTGTCCATTTGGGCATTCAAATTCAGCCCAATGTAGGCAGAGGGAGATCGCTTGGCCCGCATCAAACACAGCCCCCCTTCGGCTATAGGATGGGGAAGTGCACCCTGCGCCCCAGCCCGGCAAGTGGTGCAGGATGGTGGCTCAAAATGCCCCATCTTCAAAAAAGAACACTGTGTGGAGATGTCTGCTAGCCCTGAGGATGAGAGTGCTGCATCAGTGCACTGGAGTGAGGCATTTATTACTTCCCTGCCTACAGCTGCTCGCCATCGCTGCAAAAATAATCATCATCAGAGAAGCCCAAAAGGCTGAGGGACTCTGCCTCTTGCAATATTAAACTTTCCCATTTTCTTCTGCCATCTTAAAGATTCTCTTTCTTACTGCAAGTGATAAATAATAACAGCAAAAAAAAAAAAACAAAAACACCCCACAGACACACAGCAGACATCAAACGCCAAGGGAAGATTGGCAAATGGAGAGATCTGAAGTGAGCAAAGAGGAGGCCTGGTTGTGAGTCGGTTCACGTTGCTCTGACTTGTGTTGCTTTCCATTAATTTTATTCGCCATCACAGGTGGCAGAGCCACAGCGACAGCTAATTACTCTCTTGCCTTCCCATTCCTGCCCGTTGGCTTGCAGCAGGAGCAAGCCAGGAAATTGCCCGACAGCCTTTAGGTGTGCACAGCCTGGCAGAGATGCTGAAACAGACGGGAGAGGTCATAGGATCATGGGATGGAAACAGAATGGTTGGGTTGGAAAGCACCTTACAGCCCACCCAGATCCAGCCCTGCCATGGGCTGGCTGTGCCCCCCAGACCAAACTGCCAGAGCCTCATCTGTGGCCTTGGGCACCTTGAGGGATGGTCTGTGGAAATGGTGCCAAGGGACCCTTTGGCAGCTTGGGTGGGAAATGCTGTGCTGGAGCAGCTTGGAGCCCCGGAGCAAAGCAAGGCTGTGGATGCCCCATCCCTGGAGGCGTTCAAGGCTAGACTGGATGGGGCCCTGAGCAGCCTGGTCTAGCACTGAATGTGGAGGTTGGTGGCCCTGCATGCAGCAGGGGGGTTGGAGATCCATGATCCTCAAGGTCTCTTCCAACTCTGGCCATTCTGTGATTCTGTAAGCAACATATCTGGTGCACAATGCCAGGTAGACCAAAGACCTCCATGTCCCCTCTAATGCCCCCTATGGTCCTTCAGCACAGCCCTGTGTCCCATGCGGCAGGGGACGTGGCAGTGGCACTGCATGACTGTTCTTCTCCCATGTAAATGCAGAGTGAGGGGGCAGCTTGCTCATGTATTCACAGCATGGACGGCGCTGCCTATGGATTTATGCCCAGAAAAGGGGATTTATGGTGTTTAGACATTTTCCTTTGTGTTCAGAGCTGTTTACAGACAAACATATTGGGAGGTATTAAAAATAAATGCAGACTGCCGACCACGATCTGATATTTCTATCTGAGAATGAGGGAAACCATAGGAAGGAAATATATCAGCCTGCTTCTTTCCAGGGGGGAAAATCCACCTCTCTTCCTCTCTGTTCCCAGTGTATTTCTCCATGTTTGTTTTTAAGGCAGACTAAGCTCAACTTGGCTCACACTTCCCACCCTTGCAGCTCCTGGTGCATGGCAATTGGTGCAGGGCTTTCCTGCTCTGCTCTTCCTGGGGTGCCCCTGAGCCATGGACTCCTGCATCCCACTGCCACACGATGCTAAAGCCTTAAATCCTCCTCTCTCCTCCCAGCTGGGATATCCCGTGCTGAGTTTTGATGCTGAGGATTCTGTTGTCTTGATGAAACAAGTGGAGGGCTACGGGGTCTTTGGGGAGGGAAACGAATTGCCCTGATCAATCAGAGCCATTAGGAGGAAGGAAGCCCCGCCGCGCGCTGCTGAATCCTGTTTGCTTGTCACAGTGGTAGGGAAAAAGCCGTGTGTGATGTTAACATGTTAGGGGAACTTAAGAAATCAAAAGCCCAAAGTGCTTGAATTTTTCATGCCTCCTCTTCTTTTTTGAAGAAACCCAAACCAACCCAAGCTTTTATGGGAAAAAATAACCCAAAAAATGTGCCATTAAACTAAGATCCATCAGGAAATGAATTACTTTGCAGCAAAGGAAACATTTCTTCTCCAAAAGAGCAGCACTACACTGCACAGCTGTCCAGGAACTGGGGGGTCACCCCCTGGAGCTGCACCAAAACTGCAGGGATGTGGCACTGAGGGATGTGGCACTGGGGATCTGGGAGGTCTCTTCCAGCCTTAATGATCCTGTGATGCTTTGAAAGCAGGCAGCAGCCCCAGGGATGGCAATGGGATGGGGCTGTGAGATGGGATGGAGGGCACAGGGAGGGCTGTGTGTGGTGCTAGGACAGCCTGTCCTGCTTCCCCTCCCAAAGGTAAATATGAAAACAGGGCCATTTGTATCTTTGACATTCACTGACTTCAGAAATTAATAACTCTTCTGTGTAACTAGGAATGCAATTATTGCTTTGTTGTGCTGATAGCAGAGATCCAGCCGGAAGGAATTGTTCCTACCAGCAAACTCAATTGTACCAATTAAGGTGTCCATGTCCAACAGGAGCTGGGTCATGGTAACCCATCCCCAGTGTAACCCATCTCTGATGTAACCCATCCCCACAGGAGCCTCCTCTGCTGCTACAAACCCACGCTGGTGCACAAACATCACAGACTGCCTACATGTGCACCTGACTGCCAGCCCTGCTTCCCTCTGCAATGGTACAGCCTGCCTGGAAGGCCACGGCCACGGTGCACCCTACTCATCACTCCCTCCAACACTGCCCGTTTGGACCGACTGTGAAGCACCTGCACCACCTTCTGTCCGTGTTTCTCCCCCTCTTTTTGGCCTCTCCAGTGCCAAAGTGCAGCTCCAGCCCACGCCTCCCTGCCGAGCTCTGCTGGGCTGCACGCGGCTGCTCGAGTACCCACTGATGGCACTGCAGTGGTATTGTTCAAACCACAAAAGAGTGTGCACAAAGAAAAGGCATTTTCCAATTTTCACATAATAGATTTTTCACTCATTTTTCTCATTACATTCCCAAACAGATGGCTCTGCCAGCTCCGTGCCAGGCCTCTGTCCTGCTTTCAGCTGGGATGGAGTTAATTTTCTTCCTATTAGCCGGTGTGGGGCTGTGCTTTGGGTTTGCTTCTCATAGCACCCTGATCATTCTGGGGGTGCATAATAGGAGGGGACCGAACCAGGACAGCTGGCCCAAGCAGGCCAAAGGGACATTCCATATCGTAGGGCATCATGCTGAGCAATAAAACTGGGGGGTGGGGACTGGTTGGGCTTCACTTGGCGCGTGGTGAGCAACTGCGTCGTGCATCACTTGTTCCGCATATCCGCTATATTGTGCTATCGAGCTCCCTTTATCTCCACCCATGAATTTTACCTTGTTTTGCCTCCCGGGGCGAGGTGACGGTGAGCTGCCTTACCTGTACTGCGTGACAGCGGGGTTGGCCTTGGCAGAGCAGTGGAACTTGACGGTGTTGTCCTCCAGCACCGGCTGTGGCTCCACAGACAGGTTCACCAGGGGGGGGTCTGCAAAGAGACAGGGTTGAGCCCATCATGCATCCAAGAGTGGAAGGCAAAAGGCAGGGCAGCACTGAAGCTCTGAGGGCATAGAAGAGTGGGCTGTGAGACCCCTTTGGGCCACACGAGGCTGTGCTGTTGCTCTGGGGCTCCTCTCCTCACAGCCTCCAATCCCTGCTCCAACCCAAGCTGCTCCCTCCCGGCTGCCACGCCACGCGCTGCTTGACACAGCACCTCCCTTCAAAACCATTAGCACAGGCTCTGATTCCCGTTTAAGGAAATCAACCCGCTTTGAAGAGTTCCCATTTAATATCTTGCTGGGTAATGATGATCTTTTGTCTACCCGCTAGCTTGAAAGTGGCATTTCTGCTCTTTCATCAGCCTAATCATCTCTGCCAAGTCCTTATTGGTGTCACAGGCCTCTCGGTTCTCCCGGCTGCCGCTCTGTTTCTCTTTTCCTTTTACAAGATAAGCATCCGAGTGCTTTAGCAGCAAACAAAATTTAGAAGAGAACTGATGAAAGCAAGTGAGAAAAGGGTGCAGCTCTGAGATGGATAATAAGAATATCCAGAACAATTTTAATTTCTCCTGGTGTCTCGGGGGGGTGGTGGACCTCCAGCTCGAGGTAGGGAGAACAAGAGCTCATTAAAGGGAAGAAAAACTCCATGGGGCAACACAGAACTGCCACCTCTACCCTCCGCCCCCATCCTCATGACCCCTCCAGCCCCATCCTCACTGACAGCCCTGCAGCGTTGGGTGCCACTCTGCACTGTGTCCCCATGACCCCGTGGCAATTTACCCAGCCAGAGCCCCGAGTTGTTGCCAGCAGAGCCACCTGCCTTTCTGATGGGAAATTATGACGGGAAATTATAGGTATTTTCAATTTACCCTAATCTCATTTTAAAATGTGCAATTCAAATCACAATAAAGATGGGTGCAGTTGGGAATATAAATGAGCTTCACTAACATAACAGCCCAGAGATATATAGCCTGCTCCTAATTCATTCGCAGGCATCCTGACACTTCCCCATTGTTATACAACAACAGCTAATCACCTTCTTTTGTTAAGTATGAATCACACTTCTCTTTAGTAGCTTCCCCATTGTTTGATGGTTTAGTGGCTGTGCCTACGATTTACAGAGGAGCCTCTTTGTATTAAAATGAGCCCGGCTCCCTCCTCACACGCCAAATAAAAAAAAAAGTAGATTAAGAAAGAGAAGGAGGGAAGGAAATGAATTAAAGTCTTTGATCTTCCCTTTCACAAATGGGCTCGGGCTCCCCAGTACCGCAGCGAGGAGCGTAGGTGTGAGTGAATGTTTAGGGGTATTTAACGGGGAAAAAGAAAAGAGACAAACTGTCACTCATCGGGACGTAATTCCACTCGGTTAGAGTCAGAAGTCCTGCCCGGCTTCTTGTAATTAATGTGAGCAATGGGATCAGAGCCGGGGGAAAGCGCGCATCCCTGCCGGCACAGCGACCCGGCGCTGCAGAGCCACGGCCGGCGCTGCGCTGCACGGAGGAGCCGTGCTGGGTGCGAGGCAGCAGCAGGAGGAGCTGGAAGCAGCCTGTGGTGCCTCCAGCCCTCATCCCTGGTGGAAAGCGTGGAAGGGAACGCATTGCTGCACCGCCAGGCTGAGAGGCGCCAGCAGAGCGAGTCGCCCACAACCCAAACGTGGACCTGCTCGAATCCCTTCTTGCAGTGAAACGAAGGTGGAAAAATGAGTAAGTGCACACACGTGTAGGCTTGGAGCAAATGGCTCTGGATAAGCAATAACCCTGCTCCTCCCATCCCAGCACGCTGGATATGAATTTCCATAGAGCCACTGGGCTCTGGCAGTATAAATAGTTTATGGCATATCAAACTATTAAACACGATTTTAATCCCACTTGTGATGTTCGGTGCATAACTCACAGGAGGCTGACTTTGATGTGGCTGGTGGAACAGAAATCACATTGAACAGATGTTCCAGCTGGAGTTGCTTAGTGTTTCCATTACAGACTCAGGCTTTTTTTTTTTTTTTTCCTTGGTTCCTTTTCCTCTCTTTTCTGTTTTTTTTTGGAAGGTGAAGGTGTTTATGACTCAGCTCTTTCCCTGCTGCCCAGGCTAAGACTGGCAGTGCCCATGTAGGACTGAAGGGAGCCAGCCTTGTGCTGCACAGGACACAAACCCAGGCACCTCTTTGCAGAGTGCAGGCTGCTTAATCCATGCCGGTGTTTTCCTACCCCTCCAAAACCCAGACAGCCTTGGGAAACCGATATCCTCGTTAGACCCCATTAAGAACAACATACTTTTAATAGCCAGATAAGATATTATTATTATTACTTTCACAGCACGGAGTATTTAATGGCTCAGAGTGGAAATTGGTGCTCCTTTTTGGGTCCTTTTACATCAGATCCCGTCAGGCTCAGGGATGCAGCTCACATCTCCTGCACTGCACTGCACGGCCTAATGATGTCTCTGGCTCCATGCTGCTTGTGAGAACGCACGTGCATCTCCAGCTACTGTCACTGTTTGCAGGCTGTGAAATAACCCGTGCTATTATCTCATTTTATCTGCCCGCTTCTGTCAGGACATGCTATACAGAGACCCAAGAGCCCGTTAATCTTCCGGCAGCAAGAAGCTGCAAATCTTAAATGGTGAATTTTCTGCTGTGCTTGAGTTTGTTCAGGCAGTTTTAATTGGACCCTGGAAAGCAGCTGGCATGCTAATATTGAGCACCCTGCATTTGCAAATTGTTGGTAAATACAGCTGGAGGAATTGTGTGTGCTAATGAAGCCCGGCTGGAGAAGGGTCAGGGCGTGCCTGAGAGCAGCGGCTGCTGCAGAGGTGGGAAGGGAGCTGCAAAATGGGGTTTATGAGGACGGGGTGGTCATCCACCCTTGTGAACGCCCATCTCTGGAGTTGCCCAAGGCCACGGATGGGCCCTGTGCAGCATGATGCCCCATAGCAGGGGTTGGGTCCCTTCCTACCCGACTGTTCTACAGTTCTATGATCTATAAGGTCCCTTCCAACCAAAGCCATTCTGTGATGCTCCCATGACCCCTCTGCACCAGTGGTAGGAAATCTCCATCCCCGTTCCTGTGGTGGAGGCTGGGTGGCACGGACCGGCCGCTGGCCGCTACTCACGCTGGATGTCAATGGTGACTGAGGTCTCCTTCCCACTGGGGATGGCTTTGTTGGTGGCACGGCAGACGATGCTCTCCCCGTTCTCAATGTCAGAGGGGGCGATGAAAAGGGTGCTCATGATGCTCTCCCTCTTGCCGTCGCGGAGAAGGGTCTGTGAAGGGACACGGAGATGTAAAGAGGTGGCTATAGGTGCTACCTGCTGTCCCCTCCAGTAGGGTGGAATTTTGGGGTCTTTAAGTCAGCTGTGCCTCATCTGTGCTGCCCGGCTGTGACTGCACTGAGGCTGCAATACAAATCAGCTGGATTTGAAACACAGAGGAAAAAAAGGAATTCTCACTTGGAGCAAATGGTTTCAGGCGATCAGTAACCTGAGCAGTGTGTCTTCTTGGTTGAGTGGAATATCCGGATCAAATGAAATCTGGGTTGGATTTTAATTTCATTAGGAAAAAAAAAAAAACCCAGAAAGATGTAAACTGAGGTGTGGGCTTAAAGGGAAGATTTTGGCTTTTTTTTTTCCAGGGATGTTGCTGGAAGGAGCCTGAATGGCGGTGGCAGGGAGAAATGTTTATGAAAAAGGTATTCAGGAGCTCGAGAGGAATGCGTCTCACTCTGAACTTTGAAGTTGCCTGCATTACAAATGGCTGTAAACTGACCCATTTTGTGCCTTGCATTTTGTGCTTTAGAAATTTTCATTAGAAATGTCAAGTGTTCCTGAATCCTTAGCACTTACCAGGCATCAGGCTTTGATAAACAGGAGAACATGTGGGCACCCATTCCGAGTGCACTGCTGATTGCTCTTTGATGTTTTCCTTTATGACCCAATAAAGGCTTTCCATTTAAATTAAAAAATGCCAACAACCCTGACAATTTTTCATAGAAAACTGCAGCTAGAGGCGGGGACATATGTCACTGGGAAAAAAACCCTTCTGTTTCAGAGCTTCTGCTACAGCCAAGGTCAGTGCTGGCTTTGCTCCTTGAGCAATACAAGCATAACACCCAGATGGGATTCTGGGGGGCAGAAGCGGGTGTTCCAGGTGATGTATAAGCAATGTGAGCATGCAGAAAGCCAGCTAGATTCTGGGCAGAGCCCACCTCAGCACCAGCTGGTGGTGCATCTTCATACCACTGGGGATGCTGCATGGAACAAGACAGGCTGCAGAGCCGAAGGTGCTGCTCTGATGGCTTTGGGGCTGCACAGAGGACCCCAGGACCCTTCTTGAAGCAAGGGAAGAGCAAATGGTCCCCAGCACGCACTGCCTCACCTTGGAGTAGGTGGCCCCATTGACGACTTCTCCTTTCCGCATCCAGATGATGGAGGCTGCCGGCTTGGCGTTGTCTGCGTGGCAGGTCAGGTTGAGGGGGTCCCCTGCTCTCAGGCTGATGATGGGTCCCCCCATAATGATGGGGTCATCTGGAGGAACTGCAAGGCAAGGACATGAAGGGTGTGAAGGAGGTGACGATGTGAGAGCATTAAGCAAACCTGCTGCCAGGGCTGGGAGCTCACACCGTGTCAGTGGCTGTGATGGGGACGTGACACCATCCCCACGGGACACTCTCAAGTCAAAGCCCACTTACTGTGAGCATCAGCAGTGCCCCAAGCAGGGCTCCCCTGGCAGCCCTCATTACGGAGGGGCAGAGCAGTGCTGAGCATGCTCCTGCAGCTTTGATCCTCCTTTTGCTTTCACTTTATCCTCTGTGCCACCCTCTGGCTGCACAAAAGGCTGTGAAATTCCTCTCGCTCAGGCTCACCACTGCCAAGTCTTTCAAGCATCTCTATCCCTTAAAGCAGGCGTTGCTGGGGGCGGCGAGGAGATGTTTAAGATCTCAACATGCCTTTGAAACAGCCGTGGTCTGACAGCCTGTGTGAGCTGTATCCTCATCACAGGGCACAGCCGTCTGCTACCGCAGCCAAAAGCATCTCTGTGTCGGCTGGGGAAGAAGGAGATAAGGGGCACAGTGACTTTTTGGGGACCATCCTTGAAGCTCGGCACCTTAGCATGGCGAAAGGTGGGAGACTGGGCTCCCATCTTGTGCAGGAATGCGCAGGGGGAAAAAGCATTCCCAAATGAATCACGGGGGTTGGAGAAGACCTCTCAGATCCCCACCCCACTATGCTCACTGCCACGTCACACATCCCTGTGCCCCTGGAACACCCCCACGGATGACCCCCTGCGCAGCTGTGCAGTGCAGCGCTGCTCTTTGGAGCAGAGATGCTTCCACACACCGGCCCTGTTTGCAGAGCTGGGCTGCTCTCGCCTCACAGCTGGCGCCGTGCGATGCCCAAACTGAGCTGTGCCCTTCCATTGGCCCAGGAACATTCCTAACAGCTCCTTGTTGGCTCCCACAGGCCCGGCGAGGAGCTGGAAGGGGATTATGCTCTCTGACAACCCAGAGGTGACTGCCTGCCTCGGCGCAGGGCTTGCAGTGAGCAGACGTGCTGCCTGCACACCAGGCTGCTCACACAGGCATCTGCCAAACTCGGTGAGTAATGGGATTTTTCGGCTCAGCGGGTGGAACCCAAGAACTGAAGGAAAAAAAGCTTTTCTACATGGATCCTGAATGCGTATTTCTCAGGCAACAAGAGCGAAAAATGTGAAAATCTGTGTTTTGGGGGTTGGTCAAACTGCGCCAGGCCCTGGAACAGGGGGATACAGAAACTGCTTTGTTCTGATGCTGTTTAACTACTAAGGAAGTGCTTTCACTTTTTTAAAAACAGCCATTTCACTGAATGCATTTATACACCTTCAAAAAAGAAAAAAAAAAGAAAAAAAACCGACATGTCTTCCAGTCGTTCTTTTCCCCCTCACTGAAGCTATTAATTGAATTTGACCTCAGCTTGTGAAATATTGGAAACTCATCTTGTGCAGAAGGAAGAAGCCCAGCCCACGAGCCTTGCTCTGAAGAGCCTTTCAGAATGAAATGAAGGGGCTGTCATGGGGATGTTGGACATTCCTGGGTGATGTCCTGCCAGTGGCTGCTCCCTCCAACCCAGATTATCCTTCTGCAGTGCCACTGTAACGCTGCTGATGGAGCCTGTGGGACATCACAGCCCCACTCAGGTGTGACTTCCCAATGCCAGCAAACCCACTTTTCCAACCTGTGTTGTTTCTGTTTCTCCACTGGATTAGGAGCGAGACCTGGGAGCTGCTGAAGGGGTGAGGAAGAGAAAAGGAGAGAACAGATCCTGACTGCTTCTTCCCAAGTGGTTCTCATCCACAGGTAAACATGGCCCTGCATTATCGGTGGTCACCAGGCTCACCAAGCACAGGAGGAGAGGGGCTGCTGGCAGCAATCAGCAATGTCTCCCAGCAGCCCTAACTCCTGCAAAGTGAAGGGGGATGCACGTCTTCCCCTGCCCAACTCCAGCCTGGGGAAAGAGAAGAACAGAAGATGAAGAGGGGAAGGAATAAAGGGAAGCAAGGAGCTGGCAGCACGGAGCCGTGATCCATTATTCATCCCGTGCTCCCAGGACTGTTGTTATTATAAGGCACCACTACGGAATCTGGCCTCCTAATTTTTAATCACGCAGTGATAGAAGTGCCTTCCTGATTAACACAGGATATAAATAGGAAGAGCTGTTTGGGGCTGTGGGCTTCTCAGTCCTGACAGCAAAGAGCAGGGAGTTACCCTTCATATGCCTGGAACATCTATGAGGAATAAGAACAGGGATGGATGAGCAGAGCACAGCTGTGGCAACCATTGCACCCCACGGGCAGAGCTGGACGAAATGCATGGGGGGCCTCTCCAAAGGGACCTTCTGGGGAGGGACCTGCAGACCTCCAGAGCCTCAAGCTGGAGATCTGCTCTTCTTCTGACCATAAACAAAACTTGCAGAAGAAAACATGCCAAGCTTCCTGTCATCAAAACCACAGTTTTCTGTCAAAGCACAGCACTTCCATCTCTTGGTGAGTTAAGTTAGAAGCCTTCCTGCATGCAGCTCTGCCTGCAAGCTTTACCTTTGTGATTAACCAATGGCACCACACAGAATCTCTAGCACTGAGCTGGTACCCCAGGCTAACACTGTTCTGACCAAGAATGAGCATCCATGTCTGCATGCTGCTGGCCATCAGACAGCTGGACAGCTCTGCAGCAGGCAGACGGAGCCTCAATTACCCTCAATATTTATTGAGATAACAAGATCCTGCAGGCAGGAGTCTCCTCCTGCAAGTAGGGAAAGCAAAAGGCCCTCCTGCTGCCAGTGCCGCTTCCTAATTAACGCCGACTGCCTTTTTGTGTGGCTGCTGGCAGCTCCTGGGCTGGGGTGCACAAATCCTCCTGCGGGCAGTGCCAGCATCCCTTCCAAAGTGCTCCTGCTGGGGACGGCACCTGGTGCCGGGATGGAGCTGCTGAGTGGCCCCTGAGGAGCGCTGCAAGCGCCGCGTTGGAAGGAATATCAAGCTGCTGTGAGCCCAACTCCTCCCTGGGGAAGGGCTGCTGATGTGCTGCTCATCTTCGGGGAGGGCTGGGTGGTGTTCAGTGCTCTGTGTGAGGCCGGAAACAGATGCCTGCAGTGATCACAAAGCAGCGGTTTGCCAGCCCTGAAGCAGAAGGTCTGAGCACACTATGAGCATCCCAGCGCACTGCGGGGTGCCACCCTCTGGACTCTGCCTGCCCTCAGTGGCAGCCAGAGGGACCCGGAGACTTTGCTCTGGCACAAAGAAGTGTTTGTGTATTCAGATGTGCACTGCAGGCTTGTCAAGGAGGCATGTTTGCCTCTTGTAGACAAGTCAAGCTTATGAGGGCATCATGCTACACTTGCTCAGAGTGAGCGTATATGGGCACCGTCCTGATCTGCACACAGCTGCTTGCCGGCTGGAGCATTCTGCAAAGCAAACTCTTGCAGGTTCAACCTCATGCTCCAGGACCAGGCTTGCAGCCTGCAAGGAGCAGGGTGTGACCTGCAGTCTCCTGGGAAGATGCATCCCTCTCCAAAACAGGGAGCAAGGGATGACCTGAGCTGCTTCCCTGCTGGGTGGGAGCAAATGAGGTTGCCTTCATTCTACCAAATAAAATGAGCATGGGAGGGAGTCCATCTGGTTGTGGTAAATGGACTGAGGAAGGTTGGGAGAAGGGAATAAGAAGGAATAGTTGGACACTGGGGAGAAAGACGGAGCTAGCATTGCAATTCCTTTGCAGAGGAGCTTGGCAGCTAAGGAAAAAAGGGACCTGACAGCAGGGGGACAGCACTGAGTCTGCAGATGGGGTCAGTCAGATTTCCCTTTGCATCCTACATCTGCTGAGCATTCCTTCCTGTGAGCTGCTCAGTATCTGAGTGCCCAACAGTCCAGAACTTTCCCAGTCCCTGCTGTGCTCTGGGAAGGGTGGCAATGGAGCGGGGCAGAGGGCAGCCTGCAGAATGCAGAGCACTCTCTGGAAGCTGCCTGGCAGAGGGAAAGGAAAAAGATGCAGGCAGTGCAGCCTGGGGAAAACACGCTGAAAAATAAATCAAAAGAAACAAGGGGAGCAAGGGAGAAAAATAGTGATGAAAGTTTAAATAGTGCATCTCTCCCTCGGTCCTATTTGGCTGGTGAGTGTTGGAGGCAGCAAGAGTGTGGGTGGGCTCAGCAGTGATGTGGCCTCTCCATCCCACGCAGGGGACAGAGACACAGGAGGGGGGTGGCTCTGTGCCTCCCACACCCCACAGCCCTCCTGCTGGCTCCATCTGTCCGCAATGCACAGACCCTCCTCACATTGCAAACCTCCGCGCTAAGATTTCCTACAACATTTCCCTCCCCCCCTTAATGATCTCAGTTCCCGTCCAGCAAATGAACAATTTTTAAATATTGGGCTTTTCCATCCCCACTGGGATTAAACCCAATTTCTGGCCGCAAGGGCTGTCAGAGGAAACACAAGCAGATCTGACATGGGATAAGTGAGCATTTGTATTCTACTGAAAAAAACCTTTTCTATGAGGAAAAAGCAGAAGTTTTCGCAGCCCCTCCAAGCTCTGACAAAGTGCACAGGTGGCTGCCTGGGTATTGATCTTCTGCTTGAAAGATTCTCAACACAAGAAGCAACAAACTCCACATTTCCTCTTCCAGCTAAAAGGAAAACACCAACCCAGCAAATCCATCAGAGCTGATGGAGCAGTTCCCATTGAGCATAGTGCAATCTGGGTGCACAGTGAGGGGAAACTGAGGCACAGACATGGGGATGCACAACCACACTGCACATCGCCCGCATCCCCAACTGCTGTGCTGAGATGGGACCTGGGTGTCCCCAGCTGGAAGGACACCAATGATGGGACACATCCAGAGCATGGCCCTCTGCCCCCACCACCTTCTCCTGGCTTTCCTAAAGGCCATGGCTTTAGCCAGCCATCACAGGGGCTGGGGTGGAGGAGGGAGGTGCACTTTGGGGTGGAGATGCATGCATGGTATTAGGGTGGCACGTAGGACTGTAGGATGCTCCATGGGGTGGTGGAGTCTCCCAGTCCCATGCCCCAAAATCCCCCATCAGGAACCGACTTCAGCTTTGCCATGAATTAGCCACAAAGCCAAGGCTGCACCTCAGCGCAGCGCTCTGTCCTTCAGCCACGCAAAGCAATAAAGGGCAGAGCAAATCGTTACGGATGAAGCTGGGACACATCGGATGGGGTTGATCAATGCACAGCACTGCCTTATCTCTGACACTGGCCAGGGCCAGATGTTCTGAAGGAAGCCAGCACAGCCCTGCTGCGATCAATCACAATGTTCCCAGTGCTGACACGTCTCGGCCCTCTGAAGCTGGTTATCAGCGGCCACACAGCTCTGTGTACGCGGTATGGAGAGGTTCGGTCCCACAGGCGCAGCCCTGGGATGCCCTTGTCTGCACTCCCCCATGCAACCTGGCCTGAGGCCGTTCAGCTTTGCACAAAGCCCTCTTTAAGACCAGTCACCCAAGTTTTCAAAGCTTGGTTGGGAAGGGATCCCCTCTGGCTGCTCTTCTTTGAGCACATCCCCACTGCACCAAACCCATTCCTTTGCTTTGAGATATTCTTCCTCCCTCTAAGATCCCTGAAATGCCATGGGCTGGAAGGCAGCACCTCCCCTAAGCCTACGTTACCCTTCAGACCCCAACGGTCTGAGCAGAAATGACCCCACCAGTCACACCAAAGCAGCCTCAGAGGATGCAATGCTATTTCTGCTAATGCTGATCCAGCCCTCCACCTCTGGGGGCCCCTCATTTGAGGGGCTCCAGCAGCCCTTTCCCATTATTCCCACTCTTAAACACCGAGCTCAGCCCTTGCAGGATGCTGCAGCAGGCACAGCGGTCCGGCTGCCCCCTGGGTACAGACAAAGACAACACAGCTGTGTGCATGGCCATGGGAATGCTGCTCGAGATGCTCAATGCATCCCATCTGAAGGGCTGCAGGAGCCCTTCTTACAGCTCTGTGTGCCCAAAGATGGATTTCCATGGTATGGCACATGGACAGAATGTTCCCAGCACTACCAAAATAGGGAAAGAGCATTTTGTTGGGAGCAGAAAGGGGAAGATGAGGTCTGGGTGGGTTGGAGAGCTCTGATTGCATTGAGATGTGTTTCCCATTCTGGTTATTTCTGAGCTTAGAAGTTTAGGTCAGTTTTGCTGAACAAGAAGTGCTGATTTAGAACAAAAGGGGATGGTGTCAAAAAAGGCATTCCGGGTTTTCCCATGCCCAAACTTTCATTGCAGGAAGGCTCACATGAAACATGAGAAACACAAATCCCTCTGCTCTCCTCTTCCAGCCAACTCTGCGGGCTCTCAGAGCAAATGACTCCAGGTGAATTTATTTGAGATTGCAAAAAGGCCGTGCCGTGGGCTGTGCACAGAGCAGTTAGGGCTGAACCCTGCTGCAGAGCTGCCTGCAGATCCCACCAGAAGCACACTGGGGGCTGGGACAGGCAGAGAAATCAGAGTTGGACACATAGGACTCATTGCAATGGAAAAGGGGATGCTGCTTCCTCTGCCCTGGGCTTGTTTGTAGTGCTGTGGTGAACTCTTTGCTGCACTGAACGAATGCACAGGTAGGCGGAGGGACGGCCAAGGAGGGGATCTCTGCTGTGCTGGGCTTCAATACTGTACTGAGAGCATGAGGAGGGAGCCCAGAGGCAGGAAAGAAAGGGAAGGAGATGAGAAACCTGGTATTCTTCATTTACTCTAGTTAATTTTAGCCTAATTTGTTCTTCTGTAAATATCAGCCCTCCTTTAATAAGTCAGTGCGGCGATTGCAATGTAATCACCCAGCGCATCATAAAAGAGTTTCTCTGCTAATTGTTAGGAGGAAGTGGAGCTGTTCTGTGGCAGGTATGGGATTGCAGAGAGATAATTATAACCAGATCTAATTAGTAATTATAACAAACCTCCGCTAGAAATGGCTTTTAGTTAAATATGCCCCAGTTCTCCCAGCAGTGCTGCAGAGCTTGAGGAGCAGCGCTGGGTTCTGGACCCACAGCCTCACCCTGCACACAGGATCCCAGTGTGCAATGCAGGGAGCTGGAAATGCAGTGCAGGCAGCTGAGACAGGAGAGGGTGCTGTGAGCACAGCAACGGAGGTGCTGGGGGTGCATCCTGGGGCACTCTGCTGGAGGTGGAAATGCTGTGGGATCTGGGGAAGAGGAGCAGAAAGGGAAGGGTTGAAGAGGAGCACCTGAGAACGCACTGGGATTCCTCTGCATGGTGTGAAGTGCAAAGAAATGGCAGGGAGGTTCGTCCACAGATCTGCACAGAGAGGGGTGCCAATCTGGGGGGTGCGAAAACATGAGAGAGAAAGTCATTAAAGGGTATTAATCCAAGAGAGGGATATTGGCCTGGAAGGGATTGAAGAGGGGGACGCTGATCTAAGAGTGGGGTGCTCACGCAGAAGGAGGACGCCAAAACAGTTGGGTGAGCATGAGGGGATGCTAATCCCAGAGTGATGCTCATCAAGGTGAAGGATGCTAATCCAGAGGGATGTTAATCTCTGAGGGATGCTCATCAGGACAGGGATTCAAATCCAAAAGTTGGATGCGGGGATGCTGGCCTGGAGCTGCTCCCCCTGCAGCAGAGCTGCCCCCAGCTGCTGGCTCCCGACGCGTGGGGTTTCAGATCCCACGGCACCGTGGTTGGGTGCTGCTGGGCTCCCACTCCTCGCATCGCAACCCCTCGTCGCCCACAGCACCGACCCCGACTGCTTCCCAGCTCTGTGCAAAATGATTCAATTAAGCGCCGGTTCACAGAGAGTGCTAAAAGAAAATCAAGCGAGCGAGCGAGCGCCCAACAACAACGAAAAAAATGGCCCCTGGAGAATAATTTTCTTCTATGGATTTTTAAGACCAGCGGCTGGAGAATCACTTTCTCGTTTTTGTGCTGTCTCTCCAGTCAATAAATAAGAGGGAAATAAAGGATTTCAGAGAAAATAGAATGCAGTCAAAAGGTAAATTGTGGTCTTAAAAGCCCCTAAGAGACTGTCACCGACTTTGAAATGTTTCCTGGTTTGAGACCATTTCTTCCTGACTACATGGTTTCCGCTCCTCAATTTGCATCTCGGGGAGGCAATCTTTAAAACTGATTTTCCCCTGGTTGCATTTCATCGGCACAGAAACTAAACAGGCGGCTGCATTACAGTAATAACATCAACATTTCAGCCACCTTCGCCTTAATTATTTCTCTGTCTTGCCAACAGGACCAGTTAAAACAGATTTATATTTTGGTGTGGAGGAGGAGAGGGGGGAGGTCTGTGTGTGTGGATGGGTGAGATAATCTGGAGAAGCCCATTTCTCCCTTGTTATGTGTCACCGTCACAAAAAAAAACCCCAAAAAAACAAACACTCAAGGTAAAAGGTTTGGGCCGTTTAAGAAATAATGTCAGCGTCTCAGCTGCCTTTTGCTTAATTGTTTCCCTCTCTCGGCTCTGCCACCTGAACCAGTTTAGATAAGATGGGAGCCTGGATAAGGAGGAGGAGCTGTGCCCTCCCAGGCTGATAACGCTGCCCTCACCAGCAGCCAACGTGGAGCTGAGCGCTTGGGAAGCCATGCGGCGCTGCTGAGGATGGCGCTTGGAAAGGAGCGCAGTGCTGAGGAATGCACTGAAAGTGCTCGGAGTCAGCCCGAAACAACACTGAGAGGCCAAAGGCAGGCAGCTGGGAGCAGGTTGGAAAAGGCCTCTTAGGTCAGTGAGTCCAAGTGCCACAGCCTGCTCTGCCATAGGAGCCCCTGGCCCCTCACAGCTCTCAGACTTCCCTCCTCCCAGGCTGCTTTCATGCCAACGACGACCCCTATTTATAACCTTCTCCCCTCCTGTTCCCCTGCGTGCAGCTTTATGACAGCCAGGGTTCTCCTTTTTATGACATTGTTGTTCTTAAAGTGGTTTTATCACCTGCTTTTATTGCAGGATTACTGAGTGGCACCCCAAGTGCCACAGCAGTGGGGAGGAGAGCGCAGCCCGCCCCGGAGCGGTGGAAGCGGCTGTGATTTGGTGATGGATGCAGCACATCTTATCTGGCGTATTTCTATCCATAGATACATAAAGCATTTTGTGATCCCCACGGATGCAAGGAACTATATAAATGTAAATCATTATCATTGTCATTAAATACCTTCTGCATCTTTTCAGTCCACCAGTTGGAATCAGAGGCGCGCGGGGCAGCTGCTGTCTGAGCTGGAGCCGCTGAACCAAACACGAGAGGGGCAATTTTTGCCTTTGTTAGCAATTAAACGTGCTGTCATAAAAGACTTTACTTTCCCTCTGCAATTTTGCATGCTGCCTCTTGATTTGAAAGTCATTTCTCGCCCACCACGAGGAAGCTGCGCGGGCTCCCCTAGCAACAACCTGAATATGAAGCAGCTGCTGGGGCTGCACGGGCGCTCCTGCACTGTTTGAACCCTCTGTGAGCAGCATCCTGCAGCACCGCAGGGAGAGAGCACTCGAAAGCATCCCCATGCAGAGGGGCAGCATGATTTATGACCAAAAGAATACAGATACCTGTGGCCAACATCACGACTCAGCAGCATTTCTGCCTGGCCCCAAATAACCGAGTGCATAGAACTGCCTTCTTTTGGATGTTGGCCATACTGCAACCAGCGCTGTGCTTACAGCCCCAGGCTGCCTGCTGCTTCTACTTTCTTCCTTTCTACAGGGTCCGAGCCTGAAGGATTCACTCAAGGTCATGCATGGAGCCTTTGGCAGCACAGAAACCAAGGCAGATCTATGTTCTGAGCCATACAACACTGAGCTCCCTTCCACCATACCACCAAGAAGGCAGCACATGGTGTTCTGCCACCAGTGCCCAGACCACATCATGCCACCGAGCCCTTTTTCCCTCATACATCTCCATCCAAAAGCTTGAGCACTTCCATTTCTCCACATGGGAATCCACCTCATCCTCTGCTTCCATTTCATCTCCTGCTTTCTGTACTTCCTGGGAACTCCCCATCATTTCTTGGGTTATTTCCCTCTCTGCACAGATGCCCAGGAGAGGGGTGACCCTATGGAAGCACCAGCAAGGGATGTGTTGTGTAGGAGCTGGGTGTTGGCACCCACAGCACTGCCCAGCGTCAGCTCCATTGACACTTCCCAAAAGGAGATGGCTGATATCAGCCTCCATGGTACAATGACAGAGCACCAAAGTTCAGAGGGACTCATAGGATTTCATCTCCCCTGGTCATGATAAGCAGAAGAGAGAGAGCTGTGGAGCTCTGATTTACATCCATGGGTCTCAGCCCAGGTCCCTCCCAACCTGTAAAGGCTCTGCAATATTTAGTTGAAGGAAACAAGGTTTCCCTAGCTCTTGTTTTTCTTTTCCTCGTGTATTTTTTATTTTCCCCAGCACTCCGGAGCCACAGCCTCCTGCTGCCCAGGGGAGATCTTCCATTTAGCTACCTTTTCCTTTCTCATTTCATGCTGCAATGGAGATTCATCAGAGGTGTTAAATCCATGATTTGCCATGACTCCCCCACCTCACCCGCTGAGCTCAGGGTCGAGAGCAGCATCTGTGCTAAGCTCTGCACCCCCATCCTTGTCCCACACTGCAAACCAATGCCTAGGGAAAGAGCACAGTCTTCATCTCTTGGCAGCTGTGGCTATGGAGACCCAGCAGTGTTTGGACATCGTGGTGAAGGAACGTGGGGCAAAGGCTGGGTCTCAGGCCTTTCTCACATCCCAGATGGATGCTAGATGTCAGCTGCTAACCTGAGCATCCTTAATGCCAAATGCCAGAGGACCATTTGTCCAACATCTGCCTTCGCATGAGACAGATATCCCTGAGGTGAGGCTACTTGCCATCAATCACAAAGGACACCCATGGGTGAATCACGAGATGGTTGTGAAGTTCTGCCCCAGGCAATCCTTGCCCTGGCTTCGGGTGGAGGGGAATTGATGTTCAGCCCCAGGGCTGGCAGGCAGAAGGAGCACCTGATGCTTTCCTGCTTCCTGGCCATCCCTGCCCTTGCAGAGCCTCGGGCTTGTTTTTCATCTGGGGGATCGATGGAGAAGCGGGGGCTGTTGCTGCAGGGATGTCACGCTCTGAGGGCCTCATTGCTCTCTGCCAGCTGCCAAGGGGACAGCAGCAATGCCAATGTCAGCTCGCTAACAAGCTGCACACGATGCCCAGCACCGCAGCACTGCAGTCTGTGCTGTGGGGAGGGATGCAGGAGTTGTGTGTGATGCAGACGCAGGGGAGCATGCACAGGGTGCAGATGGGGAGATTTTGTGATTGGGAAAAAGGGAAGGGATGCGTGGGTGTGCAAAGCAAAGAAGGCTTTGCACAAACACGTGTTTCGGTTTCCACAAGCTCTATGAGCGTGGCATCCATCAGCTCATTACAGAGCACAAGACTCTCCATGGCAGAGCTGAATGTTCCGTGCTTGCTAAATGCACAGGTCAGGCCCTCCCTGCATCGAGACAAGAAATCACAGCTCAGTGCAAGAATCCTGACATTAATCATTCCTAAATGCGTCGCCTCCCATTTACTGGCCACTCACTCTTCAGCATGCGGGTAGGAGTGCTGAGGACAGAAGCAAGGTGAAGTTTGATGGGAGGTGGCATTGCTGGAAGATCAAGGGACAGAGTCCAGAGAGAAGAGAAGAGCTGCCAGGCACCCAAACCTCCCTTCAGCATCCAAGCTGGCTCTGTGTCCCCAGCGCTATCCATTAATTTACCTGCAGCACAAGACAACCTCGCCTAACCCCTGGGCACAGGGCTTGGAAGAAGCCTGAATTTTGCAGGCTTGTCCATAAAATAGCTTGAGATCATGACTCCAGGGTTGGGCTTACAAAAGCCCTCAGCTACTCCATCTTTGCATCAGTGTGACGGGTGCAGCAGAAGGGCAGGTACAGCTTTACTAGGAAACCAAGCCCTGTTTATAGTCCCCTGTATGTGCCAAGAGTGTGATCAGTAAGACATTAATCTATGGTGAAAGGAGGCATGGCCACAAAGCTTGAAGCCAACACCACGATGCTGTGAGATGGGCATCCGAGGGACAGCATCAACTGGTTTTGCCCATCTCCTTCCAAGACAAGAAAGCAGCACTCGTGGGTTTGCCCCCCATCCTCCTCCACCAAGGAGCTCAGCACCACCCCAGCCCAGGACACCCCTCCTCCCCCACTGCAGGCTCCGAGTGCTGTAAACTTAAGCTGCTCAGACACAGCATCAAACATTTAAGTTATTTGGGATTTGCGCTCGATTGTTTGATGTTGCTGTTTCATTCTCAGCAGACCTGCTTACTGTTTTGCCACTGAAAAAATTCCCAGCAGAGAAAGCAGCTTCATGAAGACAGAAACTGTTTCAAGGCTTTTCAGGCTATCAGGAAGAAAATGATTGCATTTCTATCACTTTTTTTTTTTTTTTTGTTCCACATTGACATTCTGACTCTACATGCTGGTTCAGGCTGAATTTTGCATTCAAAGAATTTAATTCTGTTAAAAAGTACAGGAAAATAGTTGAGACAGTTCCAGGTTGGACTGGTTCACGCTTTGAAACAGCCCCTGTTCCAGTTTCTCACTGCAGCTTGGCATTACAAACTAATACTGAAAAATGGCCTTTCCCAGGCCATAACCTCTTCATTTTCTGATCAAACTCCGCTAAAGAGCAGGAAAGCTGAGAAACGTAGATGTCTCGAGCTGCCAGTGATCATTCTGGTAATAGAAACAGCTTACTCTGCTCTGCAGGGGAGGGCTGTTGAGACTGGGATGGAAAGAGACATTTCAATAAAATAAGAAGCTGAAAAAAAGAGGGAAAAGGTCGCGGCTGAACGGGAACCGCGCGGCACCGCGGCAACCTTCCTTCTTCCCACCCCTGCCTTGTGCCATCTTCTAAGGCAGGAGCTCTCACTTCAAATTAACTTAATCTGTACTGTTCAATAATTCATGTTGATTTAAGAAAGCTTCGCTTCTAATGGGATGCACGCGAAGGCAGAATTAAGGCTGGAAGGAACCGTGGAGCAGGAGAATTGAGACAGTGAGAGGTGATGTATGAATTAATTGCTATCAGCTGACCGCTGCACCCGGCCTCGCAGCCCTGTGGTCCCCTCCCTCCTGGCTGCCACCAGGCTGCAGCATCTCCCCAGGGCCGATGGTGGTACGCAGAGCCACACAGCCTTTAAATTCCCAAATTTTGCATCCTGGAGCCTCCAAGTTCCCACATTCTGGGTTCCTGAAGACTTTTCTCACCCTCCCGCTGCCGGGGTTCACCCCATGCCCCTCTTTTCCTACCTCTCCTCCCAGTTTCTCCTTGCTTGGCTGTATTCAGGAGCTGAGAATTCAGCACTAATTAACGTGCCTGCAAATCCCAGCTCAGCTGCCAGGGCCGCCGATTCCTTCACGGTCCCCTGGGTGCAGAAGGCTCCACAAGCCATCCCTGCGGCTCCTCCAGCTACACGGCTGGCAGATGCATATTTTAACAGCACACATCTGTTGGCTATATAATCTCTTGTATTTGCCCTCCCTGCTCCCAGCTTTGATGGAAGACCGGAGGGAACTCTCCAGTGGTTACAGCCGAAGTGTTTGCTTTGCAATTTCACTCGATTGCTGTCTGATTTTATTTTTAAATTTCTCCAAGTCCTAATCAGGCTCTTACTTTATTTAATTAATACCCCCAGCTTGGTTAAATAGATCATAAATTAAGAAACCCTGCCATTAAAGATGTACCAGGTAGCAAATAGACCTCCTGTGGCTTTTGAAATCAACCCAACAGCCTCTTCCTTCCCAGCACGTGGTCCCAGAAGCTCACAGCACATCTTCCAAGCTGCTTTGGGTGACCTGTCGGAGTCCCTCTGTCCTTTCTGGGGGCAGATGACTGGCTCTGCATCCCCCAAATCCCACTCTACCACTCGACCGCACACGGTCTTCCTTGTTGGACAGAAGTCCCCAGGAACGACAGTGCCCCAGAATTGCCCTGGGACGAGGGGAGGACACAGGAAGGGGCTCCTTCAGCTTCAGAACTGCCTGTTTGAGTTCCTGAGCAGTATCTGTCCCTGAAACCCCATAAATACAAGACTTCTCCTGATGCTGATGACATCAAATGCTCATCTGTTTGAGTGCTTGAATTTCCAAGGCTATGGAATGATCTGTTCCACTACATTTAACCATGTAGACTTGAAAACAATGTGACAAAACCTTAAATATTTAATTAAAATATGGTGTAGCTCTGCATCCGAGCAGGGGAGCAGGAGACAGCAGCCCCGTAGAGCTGTTGTCAGACATGAATGACAGCAGTTGGAATCTGAATTCCGAGGCATTAGGGGATTCCTTGATACCAAGGAAGTGGAAAAGCTGGCAAGAATGGACAAAGCAGCACCAACCCATGCGGAAAACCAGGTGAGCAAAGTATGCTCCAGAGGACACAGCCTGGGTGTGACAGAGGAGGATGGGGTGAAACGGCCCAGCTGTACAAACCCACAGCTCGGCCTCCTGAGAGCACCACGCATACACACATGGCTGCCCATGGCTACCACAGCCAAGTGCCAGGAGACAGTGCCACCTCCCGCCAGGTGGGCAATAGATGGAAGCATTTTCCTACTTTGTGCTCCCTCCCGCACCCCTGGTCAGCCCTAAGCTTCCTCGGAACATCTGCAGGCACACATACAGCAGAACAGTGGGAACCAGTGGGAGTAATGGAACCAGTGGGATGCTGAGTCCCATCCTCTCATCGATTGGGTTTGCTCTGAACGTGCTCTAACTTTAATTTTCCTAAAAGGAAAACATGCTGCAAACATAAGTTGCCGAACATCTTAGGTAAATGTACCAATTAGTAGCTACATGTATACGCACATAAACATTAACTACCATCTATTCAACACATTCCATAACCCCAAAGATAATAACGATTTCCTTTTGATCCACAACAGCATCTCTCTGCTCAATCAACGCTCAGAGCACTGACGTACGCCTGTGCTCCCTGGGACTAAATTAGTTTTGAAATCTTTAGCTCTAATTAAATAACATTATTTCTTTTGTCTGGCTCCAGCAACGTCGCCTGACTTCGCAGCAGAAGGAGGAGGCACAGCTGGGCTGATGGAGGCTTCATTCCCATACAGGGCCATGCTAAGGCTTAGAGCTGCTGCTTCACTGAGCAGAAGGATGGGTCAAATAGAAACCATCGATGTAGGCAGGCCAGAGAGGAGAGAGGATGCATAAGGGGGAGGTTGAGGGTAGGGACTGGACAGAGTGGTAGAGGGAACATCACAGACCAAAAATGACAACTTGTTTTCTCAGGTACTGATGCCATACCCGCAGACAGAACCAGTACTTTAGCAGCAGCCACAGGTGCAGAAATCAAGGAAAAAAAGCTGCTTACCTTTGGAAGGTCTCAGCCGTGCAGGGATCTCCAGCAAGATCCCCTCACCTCCACTGCCAACCCGTAAGTGAGGGCTGGGAAGGGGTGGATCCTGGCTGCAGCACTTCCATCACTCAGTGCATTGCATGCACCTGAGCTCCACTGGGTCTGCCCTGCCTTCCCACCAGGTGCTCCATCATTGCTTCAGGCTGTGAAACAGCATCTCTGCTACACCGCTGATACCCTTACATGTGTGTGAGTGCCCTGTATTTGTAGAGCTGAAGTACTAAACTCCATGCCCACGCTACTCATTCCACAACTGCTCTGCTCCCTCTGCTATCACTTCTGGGATCACAGTATATTTCTCTCACCACGGACTCTTTTCCAGCTGTCCTGACTCAGCAACAAAACATTTTGCGACTGAGGACAGAAAACCCACAAAAAAGCTGTGAGTGATGGGAAAGCAGACCTACCAAGGACGGTCAGCCGGGCCGGTCGGGATCGGATCGCTGCTTGGATGGCTTGGCACTCATAGACAGCGTCATCCTGGAGGTCAGCCCTCAGGATTTTCAAATGATGCTCTCCAGACAGATGGTCTCCTACAACCAGGTAGCGAGGGTAACCTGTAGGATGCAAAGCATGAGACAGATGAGCTTCCTGCAACATCCCAAGCCCAGGTTTTGCCCAATTAGATGAAGTCCCTAGGGAAAGAATGGGATTGGCATAGCCCAGGTCTTGCCTTTGTTTTCCAAGGGGCAAAATGCAGCTGGAGCAAGACAGAATCTTGGTTGACAAATGAGTCAAACCTGACCTTGGGCTGTCCTTGCAAAGCCACTAGAAACCTAAAGTTCAATGTGCCAAGAGCAGACACTGCAGAGCACTGGGATGTGAACGCATCCCCTGATTTAGGACCACTTCCCTGTCCTCCCAGACCTACCATGGGATTTCTTATTCCTTATGCTGTGTTTGTGGTTGGGCTGAAATCCTCTGATATTTCCAGAAATGCTGCTCTTCATCATCTTTGTTAATTATCTTCACAACGAGATTGTGTGCCCTCAGCAGTTTGCGCAGGACACCGAACCGAGCGCTGCAGCTGACACAACAGAAGGAAGGGATGCCATCCAGAGGGGCTTGAGAAGTGGGTCCCCATCCCTCGAGGAACCCAAGAGGGGCATCCATCCCATGGCAGGAATGGGGGCGGGGGGCTGTGAGGTCCCTTCCAGTCCACCCACGCTGTGATTCTATGGCATTGCCCAGTTTGGTCTGCGCAAAGCTTGGGCACGGCCTCCAAGGAGCAGCCTGCCCTCTGCATGGCTGTGTGACACCCGAAGCACCACGGAAGGAAAGCGGCCATCAGTGCGTCCGCCCCTCCTCGTGCTGCTGATTGATGCTCAGTGCCGTGCAGGCAGCCTGGCACGCTCCTGTGTTTTTGTTGTTTCGCAAGCTATCAGCAGCAGGATTTGCTCTCCTGAACCGCAAGAAATACAAATGATGGGTTTGTTTGTATTTAGCTAATTAGATGACTGGCTGAGCCGGCAGCACACGAGCTGGCAGTTCCTCTTGCTAAAGCAGCCCCAGCTCTGCTAATTGTGGAAGTTGTTCACATGAGCCACATACTTCAGCAGAGCTGCTGTCACCCATCCGTGCTGCAAGGTCTTGTAGGGAAGGATCAGCTCTGCTGTGGGTAAGAGCTGCGGCACTGAGCTTTGAAAAACATCTGAAGAAGGGGCTGCTCACTCAGGCAAATGGATAATTACACAGATTTTTAAAAAACAACAACAAACACCAAGAGAAAGAAAAGCAGCATTCTCCTGAGAGGAGAGCAGGGCCCCTGGAGACCAAGAATCATGATTTCTCCGTTGGTTTCTGGCTGCTGCTGGCTCTGCACGGTGGGGTGCAGGCTGCTGACTCTCAAGTGAGCCTTTCCCCTTCATTTTGGGGAAATATTTAAAAAAATAATTGTGTTTTTCAGCAAAATATATAGGATAAATTGGATCTCTACTCCACAGTTGCTCCAGTCTTCTCCAGTGGCAAGAAAACCATTTGCAGTCCCATACAATGGGATTAAATAATGAGAAATCGGAGGAGCTTTATTACCAAACTGTGATTTGAGGGCTCTGCTGGATCTCAATAAACGCATTTATCCAAACACTTCTTTTTTTGACAAAGCCAAGACAGGCTGTCAGTGCTTGTGAAGCATTTCAGCCTGGTTTTGGGAACAGGACATCTCCTTCCCCCACCTGTGGGAAACCAGCTGCCCAGCCTCGAGCTGCAGCCAAGGCTTTGCTCATTCCAAACCTGAACACTCGTGTGGGCACAGCCAGAGGGTTCTGCAGTTCCAATGAGAACACTCATTTTCTCAAAACAAATATTTGTTTTGAGGCCATTAAAGAGAAATGGCTTTCACCTGCGGCAAGCGCTCATTTCCTTCTTATTTTTCCAGAGGTGTTCCCTAACATCTATTACCCCGACCTGCAATTAATGACAGCTTCAGGGCTTGAGCTCTGCTTCCAGGCAGCATCTCCTGCTTGGGCACCGCAGTGCCCCCACTTACTGGAGAGATCCCGTCCGACGCCGAGGGCGAGCCCGTCCTTGATCCACAGCACAATGCCATTGTACTCGGGGATGGCACACAGCAGCGTCACGGGCTGCCCGGCGATCACCACCTGGTCCTGGGGCTGCTGAGTGAAGGAGGATGCTTGACCTGGAGAGGGGATGAGAGAGGACGAGGCTGTCAGACCCCGGCGGCACCTCGGGGTGCAGCGGCCCCAGACTGCGTGGGGCTGAATTCCAACCCAACTGCTCTGTGGTTATGGTTCTACGATCCCCTAAGGATGCAGTGATGGCTCCGAGCCTTTGGGACACCTCTGCACCATGGAGATGTCTCACACCTCCTGAGGGAGCAGAGCATCTCATTTTCCATGAGAACCTTGCTGGCTCACTCTAACCCATTTCCCATCAGGGCGCGCTAAGTGCTGGCATTATGTTTTATTTTCACTCCTTGAAATTCATCATCGTTCCTTCGCTTTGTCATGACTGAAAACCATTCTGGGTGTTAAATCTCTTTTTTTTTTTCCCCCCAGAATGAGTGTTCTGCTTTGCAGTCGGGCAAGGTGTGAATGCTGACGCCTACCTCTGGCATCCTGTGAAGAAAATAGCACAAAAGCAAGAAGAAATGACTGCAAAGCATCCCTGAACCAAACCTGGGCTATCCCAGAGAGCTGTGCAGGGATGCAGCACTTCTGTCTGATGCTGAAGTCTTAAATACCCCTCTCTTACCCAATTTTAGGCTGATCCTTTGGTGTTTGGGCACATTGGAGGGCGACGCTTTGTGTTTGCTGAGCATCTGAGTCGTGCTCACTCGTGGGAAGGGAGAGATTCAAAAAGAGATCAGAGCAATTGGACTGCTCCTCACTGTGCCACCTCGGGGCTTCAGCATTCAGGAGCCCTGCTGGGTGTTAATTATTGCTCTGGAACAAGCACAGAACAAGAAACTCACACCCAGAGCTCAATGACAGCTCAATACCCCACATCACACCGGGCTGCTGGAAAAGGTACTTCAAAATCAATGCATTAAAACTAGGACAGCTTCCACACGAACCACCCTAGATCAATTCAATCCTAATTTGCATTAACTCAATTTAATCATTGACTGATGATTAATCCTAAACCAAGGTTAAGTGTGACACAAGTTCTCGCAACTAAACTTGTTTCCAAATGAGTTGCTGGGCCTTGCCTACAGGGCAAAGCTGCAAAGCTCAGTCGTTTTCCAACTCGTGCAGCTAAACCAGCCTAAGCTCCCAGTGTGAATACTTATATTTCACTTAATTTATTGCAGCTTGACTTGCTCTCAGCCAGCTGAGGATACGTGGGAAGGAGCAGAGCCATCCTTTGGGGATTTCTACCAGTTCTATACAGCAGATTGAAAAGCTCTGAGGAAATTTTTGTGAATTCAGATGCACTGCAGCACCTTATTCCGAGGTATTTCAGAGGCTCCACCACTCCCATGCTTGAAGGGCAGCCTGATTTTCATCACAGGGGCTCCAAGAGGTCACGGTGCTGGACCTCAGCATGACGCTGTGCTACACACATCCAACCACAGCAGCCAAGGGAGATGCTGGCTCACAGAGTCACCAAATCACAGAGTTCTGGCTCCTCACAGCCCCAGCCCCCAGCTCAGGCTGCCCAGGGCACCTGCAGGGATGGGGCACCACTGCCCTCTGCGTCACATCTCACTTGATCTCCCCTCCCTCACCTTAAAGCCATCCTTCTTGCCCTGAAGCTGTCCTGCTGGGACACACTACAGCCACATTGAGCCCCAGAAACGTGCGCTCATCCGAACTGGGATACAGAGATTTCATAGGAAGTATTAACAGCTCTGCAGCTTAAATGCACAACACTGAAATAGTGGGAAAAGCAGGGATGGGAGAAAGGAGATCAGGAGAGGAGGCAGGACGCAGTGAGCACTCTGCCTTTTGTATTCGCATTTCCCACCCACTCCCTATGTTTCATGGCTCACTCCATAATCCCAACCATTCCCAAAGTAAGCTGGGCAAGCAGGGACAGCACTGGAATGCAGCAATGACCAAACAAAGTTCATTTAATCAGACAGAATTATCAGCTTATCAGCTGGGAGCTGCAAGAGCCATAATGAGAAAGGAGCAGTGCAAAGTGGTGGCTGTGCCCCCTGAAAATGCCCATTAAGCAGAGGCTTCGTTTGGTAATTGCTGTTGGAAATGAAGCCATTTTTGTGATGTTTTTTGTTGTTTCCCCTTTTCCCTTCCTTGATTTGTTTCAGAAAGCAGCTGGTGGCCATGGGAAATTAGAGTGAGAGCACAGCATATGTCTGCTGTCCTGCCCTTCCCTCTGTTTGCTCAGTGTGAAAAACGGTCGGTGCGAACCTTTATTGCACATGGATCCGTCTGGGGGCTGAGTGACATTGGCAGCAGAGGAGGGAGAGGGGAGGGACACAGAGAGCAGCACCTGGCCCAGCCCCGCTCCACACTGCTCTGTAAAAAAGCCAAAAAAAGCCAAAAAAAGCCAAAAAAAAGAAGTACCAAAGGCAGAGCTCAACTCGCTTTCAAATCAGCTTAACACGTGATTACTGGGTTTAACTGGGTTTGGGAGATCAGAGGGCTGCTCACGATGCAGCTTTTAGCTGTCTTATGTCTTAATGTCAAAGGAACAAGTAATTTGCAGAAAGTTTTAAAGGAGATAAGATATTTGACAGAAAATAGCTGGAAATGGGGAAATTGGGAAAGGATGATTTACAAACGCAGGGTGAGTGGTTTCAGCTGCAAGGAAATGGGCTGAAATGCTCCGCTTTGGCTTTTTCATCCCCATGAACTTTTACAGCATAGTTACAACGAGGCAGTTGGGCTTCAGAGCACAGCTCTGAGGTGCCAAAGCCAAAACAGAATGGAACTGGAAGGGGTTGGGATTGGATGACCCTTCCATCCCAAACCATCCTCTGGCTCTTTGATTTCATCCACCACATGGGATGCCGCCGGTCCACAAGAAGTCCTATTTCCCGCAGACTTCCCATGCCCCACCTGGGCACTGAACAGCATTAGCCATAGGAGTCTTGTTCTAAATACAAGCCAACCCTAAATTCTTGCAGAGCCTGAAGTTGAAACCAACCCTAGAGAAAAAAACCCTCAAAAAACCCCACCAAGGGGTATGCGGACAAGATGCTAACCATGCCTCCTGGGTCCCAATGTTGGGTCTGGGGACTCTGGCAGCAGAGAAGGTGCCAGGGATCCTTTGTGCCCAGGTTCACTGCTGGCTGCTGGCTTTGCTGCATGGCCTGAGGAACTGTCTGCAGCCCAGAACACTGCAGGAGGTGCTGTGCTGACCTGGCCACCTCCTGCCCTCCTGAGGGAACGTCTTGAAGGCCAAAGCAGGGGGCACTTCTGCAGCTATTGAAATCCTAAACGCTGGGAACAAAATGGAAGAGTAAAGCACCTGCTGCGAACAGCGAGCCGGCTGTAACGCTAACCCTGCTTTCAAAAATCACAAGCAGGAGCCTTATGAAGTCACAAGCATGTCATAAAAGTGTAAGAAAAAAAAAAGGGGGAGAGGGGGGAAGAGAAAGAGAACCACTTTAGAAGTCTTTATATTTCCTTAATGGATTTTGCACCTGTGGCTCCTGCTTTTCAGTGTTGCTCTGTAACGTTGCCTTGTTCTCTCAAACAAAGACCGATACTCTGTGACATTTGGGACTTCCAAGGGAAATCACACTGAGACCACTGCAGCACTTCCAGAGGAGCCCCAGCATCTCCATGCAGTGCCAAGAACCCAAACTCACTGGCAGCCCAAGATGCACTCACACAGCACACAGCCCATCCCCAGCGCCCGCAGCGGCTCCTCGCTCCCTCAGCCCTCTGGGGGCTGCGATGTTTGCACGAGTCCTTGCCTGAATGATTTCCACTTGCAGCCCCCTGTGCACAAAGCAGACGGCGTGCTGCAAGAAGCCAAGAGGCAAGCGGGAACAGCGGATGGTTAAATTTTCATTACCCAAGAGAAGTGAGTATTGTAATAAGAAGCAAGGGACTTGCAGAGGGAACAATGACTCATTAGAAATGGAGACACCACGGCTGCTTTTATGTAAGCAGAGCTTTGAATTTCCATTGTGTTTTGAAAAGAATTAGCTCTTTTTGTCGAGGAGGGGATAGAAGTGCTGAAGGAGGACTGGTGGAAACGAACTGTTTGGAAATGAAAGGATGTGGACAGGGGGTGGTGGGATGGCTTCATCATCCCTTGATGCAGAGCTAGCACTGCGTGGTTGAAAGCGAGCAAGGGGCCGTCCTGCCTCTGCTACAGGAGAACTGAAGCCCAGAAACCATCATAGGATGTTCTTCTTTGAACCATCGAATATCCCGAGCTGGAAGGGACCCATGGAGGTCATTGAGTCCAATTCCTCTTGCCTCTTTGGGCCAGGGACATCACAACACGATGATGCTGGCTCAGCATATATCAGGGGTGGAAGCAGCAGGACATGCCTAAGGGAGGGCTCCATCTCCATTTCCCAGCAGTCGATAATTTCCCCTTCATACCCCCACCCTTCTATTGACCCCATGACAAAGACTGGCTCTGCCCATGCCATGGGTCCTCCCATGGGTCCTAATCCTAAGGCCACCTCGCTCCCTGCAGGACAGCATCGCGCTGTACAGCACGCGCCCACATTGATTTTTCAATGGCTGGGAAAAGCAGACAGACAAAAGTGTTCCATTATTTACAGCGCTCTCAGGAGCTGCCACTCACACGGCCGTGCCATGTTTCCTCACTGCGGTCCCCGGTCACCAACGCGCCTGTCCTCCAATTGCCCCCAGTGAGAGGTGCCACCTGGAGAAGCATCCCAACGATGCTCTGGGGCACTGCAAGGATTTTCTCAGTACAGGACCAAGCTTTTCTTGTGCCTTGGGACTGAAGGACAGATTGGCCCACAGGCAGGAGAGCTGAATCCCACCGATGAAGCTATGGATGTGTCCTGGGACAAGGAGCAGCCCCCAGAAGGAGGCACACTGTGGGAACAGCCAGAGCCATGCCCTGCCCTGCCCTTCTGCTTTATGGTAGGAAACCAGCTACAGCCTGAGCTCCTCACTCGCGCAAAGCTTTCCATTATTTTATTTTGTTTCCCTGGAGGGAAAAAAAAATAAATCTGCTTGAGCAAAAATGTCAGTTTGGCCTTTTTTAGTTTGACTGCGTAAACACAGCTCACGTGGCTTCGGCATGCTGAATTATTCAGCCTGAAGGAAGAAGTCAGCCCCACTGCCACCCCACGGCCCAGGGATGGGTCACCAAGTGGCACAGCCACCCTGTGCCCCCTCCAGCCGTGCCCCCATCTGTGCTACCTCTGGAGTTCAGCGTGAGAACCACACTTTGCTCCTGGCACAGCCCTTTGCCTCTTGGCCCCGTCTCCAAGCAAACCTGAGCTCTCTGCACTATTCCCCAAACGCTGCTTACAGAAAACATCCACATCCCACCGTGTCCACTAAGTAGCTCCAGACAGGAGACGTAGATGTTGTGAGTAAGACGTTGGACCTTTTAGAAATCTTTTTGTCTATTAGTCACAGGGGCGAGAGATCTGAACTGCCGAGCGCTGCGCTCGCTTTGATACCCACACGAAATCCCAGCTCTGCTTTCAAAGTCACCGCCAGCGGTTTGGTCAGCCATGCAGAAAGGGCTGAAATGTCATCGTCTGCTCTCTTATTAGCTACCAATTGGGAAAGGTGTAAGTGTACACTTACCAAGAGATATTTATTGGCAACGTCCCCCCAGCACCAGCGCTGAGAATTACTTCTTGTGAGATTAAACGCCCTTTCGCGGTGCTGCACTGATAGAAAATAAACTAATGGGCTGCACTGAGGATGGAGAGAACACAGGCTGCACAGAGCACTTCTCACCCTGACATTAGAGGCAGGGTGGCACTGAACTTTCAGGCTCCTCTGCTCCACCACTGCAGTGTGTACCCACTGCCCCACAGAGCAGGAGCGTCACCTTTGGTTGGAGGGACTGACAGAGGTGACAGAGAGCTCTGGGGCATGCAGAGCTGTTGCTGGGCTGGAGATTGAGGTATGCTGCTAGGGCAGGGACAAAGGAAGGCTCCCTGCACTGCAAACTGGCAGCGGTGCCATGCAAAGCAAAGGGGCCAGGGGCTCAGCTGCAGTACAGGATACCCATGAGCACAGCTTTAATGTGCAAGAGAGAAAATGGGACTTCTCTTGCTAAAACAGTTAACGCCCCCAAATGACTGCTCTGCCCAAATCTCCCTGACGTGATCCTGTGGGATTTATTCATAAAATCCATCAGGACCTGCCTCTCAGCCCTGTCTCACACCCAGCCCCACACCGAAGCACAGCCCCATAAATCTCAGCACATCCCCGAGTTAGAGGGCACACAGGACGCTCGGCCCTAGGAAGAGCAGGAGGATGAATAATCCATTTCACAAACGATTTGGAGATTTCAAAGGCTGGCTCAGCTCCCAGGAAGAGCAGAAGCAGCAAGTTGTGCAGTCTATGGGGCGGAAAATCAGACCAAAGAGCTCGTCCTGGGTTGCGCGACGCTTCGCTTCCGTCCTCGTCTTTCCCAATCTGTTATCGCAGGCTTTGAGTCGTAGAGAGAAATCAAAACGAAGATTCACTTCAGAACAGAAAATGCAGCTATTAATACCAAAACCACTGCAGGATTCTCCTCCCATCTCCCACCTGCTACTCCAAAACTAAACCCTTGCAATGAGACACTGAATGCTGCATGAAACCCCAAAAGTGTTGCTTGGGGGGCCCCGACCTGACATGGGCATTGGGACCCCTGTGGAGCAGGGTAAGATGGCTGCAGGTTGTGCTGCACCAATTAGCAAGTCTGACGGTGAAGCAGAGGGAGAACAAGCGACTTTCTGCCATAATTACTGTTTGTGTTGATTTTTCTGAGCGGAAATAATTGTAAATATGTGTACTGCCTTTTTTTTTTTAATATAAATGCAACATTCATATGCAGGCTGTTCTTCAGAATAATTTGTTTCAATTCTAAAGGTAAGCGCGTGGAATACACAACAAAAGGTGCTGGGGGGAAGAGGAGGAGGAGATGCCAAGAAGAACAGAAGGAGCAGAGCACCAGTTGGGCAGGGAATGTTTCTTGCGCATCCATCCCCACAAGGAAGGCACTGAAGCCTCACACACTTCTATCCATACACAAAGGCCTAAGAAAAGTTGTCCCCTGCCCAAAGAACCATTGCTGCCACGACATCCTTAGACCCCCAAAAATGCCAAAAAAATGCATTTATTCCTCAGACAGGAGGAAGGAATGCAATTTCTGGGGGAAACCAGGTGTTCCCGAGGACAGCCACCAGCACCAGTGCTCACAACAGCCAGGTTCTGCTTTTTGCCTGGTTTTAACCCAACCCAACCCAGAACCACTTTAGAAGAGAAGTGTGAACCCCATCAGTATTCACATCCCTGAAAACTCTCCATCACACTCACCCTTGGGAGCAGCATGGGGATGTGCCTTCACTGCTGTGACTTCTCTGCCTGATCCTCATCAAGAAGGGCCTCAAATGTTTTTAAACACAGGGTTTCACAGTTCTGCTTTTTAAAACGTTTTACTTTTCTTTTTCTGGGCTCTTTTTCTATGGGGCCCACTGCAGAGCCAATGGAATGCTTGGGTAAAACCCCAGTCCAAGGGATGACAAGCACATTCTGCCCTGCTGAGTTAATTAGCAGGTAATGAGAGATGCTTGTCAATAAGCCCAGCTGCTGCTGAACCCCCTCCTGGGCTGAGCACCGCACCTGCAGGACACAAGCTTTCCATCGTGACATGCTCACTTAGGACGTGACGTGTTCCCTCTGCACCTCGAGCTGACTCTTGGCCAGAACTCACGCAACAAACAGCCAAAATCACCCAAACCACCAAAATCAGGGTTGTTTTTTTTTTTTTTCCCAGGGGAAATTTTTTCCCACCTGGTTTACTGGTAAAGGATTCCCTGCTCGGAGCTGAGAGCAGGCAGTGTTCAGCTGCGAGTCAAAACAAAGGGAAAAAGCACCTGGGGGCAGAGCTGCTCCAGCTCCATCACTGTGAGATGCAGCACATGGTCCCACACCATACAGACACCTATAAATTACTCGGCCCCCGGCTGCCAGCTCAGCCCCAGCTCGATATTGCCTGCAGTAATTATTTGGATCAAATGCAGTTTATCTGCTTCATATTTGCGTTTCTGTGCTCTCCGGTAACTTATAAATGTCATTGCAGTGTTTATTTGTTATAATGAAACTTAATGACGTTTGAAACCGATGGTGGTGGCTGTGGGCTGCAGGTTTGAAGCAAATCTCTTCATCTCAGGAGCAGGAGGCCCGGAGATAACATTAAATTATTCTATAGGGGAGGAAGATGCACGCAGGCAGACATTCATTGGCTGCGTTACTCATCAGAGACGACTTGTGCTGAGCCACAGGCTGGCAGTGCTGGCACACACCGGGACTGAGAGTGCCTGTCCTGGGGGCCACGTGGTCACCCCATGCACCCCACTGCCTCTCCTTCGATATGAATAACCCTGCCAGCATGCAGGGAGGGAACAGAAGGGGCTGCTGCAAAGCAGTGCTGAGCAAGGGGAGAAAGCAGCTCCGGAGACTGCATGGGGAGAGCAGATGCGGCACCTTCTCCATCACACCACTGACCCCAAAGGCCCTTCTCTTGCTCCAGACCCAGGATAAACTTCCCTTGTTTGTGCCCCAGGCGAGGCTCCTTGTCCTCCTGCCTTCCGAGGCCATGAATAATTCCCTCCCTTTGTTTCTGTGGCTGCACATATTTATAGACTCTGGTCTTGTCTCCCCTTGAGCTTCCTCCAGATGATATAAATTCACCTCCTCTTGCTCCCTGCGCCTTTCCTTCTCACTGCCTGTACCTTTCCCTGCTCACTGCCTGGCTGCAGCCTGCTGCATGTCCAAGTAAAACGCCTGTGGCAACACAGGGAACATCTTTCCCTCAGCTCCCTGGCTGCTGTCAGACCCAGCTCTGCATCAGCGTTAACCCCTGCAGCACAGCCCAGCTTCAAAGTGCTTGGATGAAGAAAAACTTCCCATCGGGGAGCACAGAGGGCCGATGGTTCCATTGCATGCAGCGCTCAGAGCTGCAGCACATCATGATTTCCTTACTTGGGAGGGAGGGATCCTTCCAGCAGGACTCCTCCTGCACTGCCCTGACCCTCTGCGCCTCCTGAAGGTGTGCCAAAACAGCCCTGGGACCATAGCATCATCAAATCAGTAAGGTTGGAAAAGACCTCTAAGATCCTCAGAACTCCCAAATGACACATCAGGAGCTTCACCCACCCCCCACGTGTCTTTAGAGAAAGACTGCAGCAAAGGAGACCTTTGAAGGGACAGCAGGTTGTTTGACCACTGCCAGTATCTGAACCCTGCCAGCGTCCCAGGTCCCAACACAGAGAGGTCACTTAGCAACACCTGTCAGTGCATTATTTACCCGCCAATAATGGAATGAAAAAGAGCCCAGGCAACTTATTTGATTAACCTCATTTGACCACTTGGATTAAAACCAGAACACTGCAGATGAGTTACCTGATGACAACTGACAAGTGAAATTAGCCCTCCCCACCTGCCCTGCTGATAAGGATACCACCATGATGGCTCAGCCCCATCTCTGAGCTGCACAGGAGCACTCTGTGTCGTGTTCCCAGCTGGGATCACATCGTGCACCTGCAACTCCTCGTAGCACCCAGACTCCTTTGGGATCTGACCTTGCTCGAAGTGCTGTGACATCCATTAATGAGGAGGAGCTGATGGTGCAGGGCCACCTGCAATGACCTTGCCTGCCAACCCTCACAGAGGGAGTGGTGCTGGGGTAGCACTGCATCTCCCAAGCAGCTCTCGGAACAAACAAGTTGACAAATGAGGCTGCTTCGTAATGAAGCTGAAGCCAAAGTCAATACTCAGCCCTTCTATCAGGGCACAGATCAACGGCGGTCTCAAGGGCGAGCGACCTTGGGGGGTGGGACAGCTGTCACTTGAGGAAGGGATGGCAGGGAAGGGAGAGGAAGCAGCCCTGGAGCGGAGAGAAGGGCAACGTGCAGAAAGTGGAAGAAATACAGGAGAGGAGAAATGCAGAAGGCAGGGGAAAGCCTTTCTGGTACGCTCTTTCAGCAATTGAATCAAGTGATTACGATCATGGTGATCCTATTCCCCACTGATGCTGATGTAAATCCGGAGCTGGATCCTCCTGGCAAAGCCCTATTTCAGGCATTTTCCCTGCAGACGATTTTCTCCCCACCGCAGCTGGCTGAACACCAAAATGGGGAAGGGACAAGTTGCTTAGGAGCTACAAGATATGGTTTAGTGCTTGTGGTACCAATAGGAATGGGAGGGTGGTTGGACTAGATGCTCTTGCAGGTCATTCCCAACCTAGTGATTCTGTGATTCTCTGCCTGTTTTCAAGTACTGGGGGAGGTTTAAAATTGCAGCATCATGTTAGGTACAGTCAGGGTGATCTGCTGTAGGAAGGACAGGGAGGGAAATGGTGGCACAAGGGAGGGGTGGGAGGAAAGCACTCAGGAGCAGCAAGGGATGGATATGCCACAGAAATAAACCAGGTGTCCTCCTCCACAGTGTGGCATTCACCGCTGGATGGAGCCTTCTGGACCACCACAGCCTCATAGAAAAGAGTCATTAAGGTCGAAAAAGTCCTCTGAGATCCCCAACCCCAGCCCACTGTGTTTACACCCCTCAGTGCCACATCCCCGTGGCTCTGGGACACCCCCAGGGATGGTGTCTGTCCCCTCCCCGTGCAGCCGTGCAGTGCAGCACCACTCTTTGGAGAAGACACTTTCCCACTATCCAGCTCCAGGAACTTCCACAGGCAGCTCCTGCTCTTCCTGGAGAGCTCAATCGAACGCAGGTCAGAGCTGATGGCGACAAAGAGCTGGCAGATTTATCTCCAGGTCAGCCTAAATATTTCATTTAGCTTCTTGAGAAGTCAATTCCTTTCTCCCTTTCTTCCTTCCTTTATTTTAAATCTCCAAATGCATACCATCTCTCATGAATATTGATGAGGATCATTAGTCACCGAACATTTCACTTCCCTTCCCTTTCCCCTGTCTATATAAAACCTTCATCTTTGTTAAAGGGAAAAAAAAAAGCCCATTGCAAGTTCTATCTCTGGATGTATTTTCAGATGAGACCCATTAATACATTTATAGATTGGGTAAATACCAATGGGAGCAAATAGGGGGCACAGAAGGATACGCACACGCAGCCCCAACGCTGACACTGCTCAGGTCTGTGATTGGAGCCCCTCTCTGTACACGATCCCACTAACAGCCCTGGTGCTGCTGCCTCCTGCCTGGGTTTCCCCCAGACCCCCTCCACACCCCACCTTCTCTGTAGGTTTTCTGACCACGTCTCTTCCTTCTGTGTCCATCAGTCTCAGCCCAAAGGCTGCTGAGGGACTTTATTTACTGAATACAGATGGCAGGCTTTGGCCAAACACCACACGTCGCTCAGGGGGAGACAGAACAGGACTTGCCACATTCAGCTTGATGCCTTCCAACAATATTTTGCTATTTCCTTACGATGAGAAAGGATTTGCAGAAGGATTTAGAAGAAAAGCCAACCCAAACAAAGCAGGGTATTTCACTGCAGCACCTTTCACTCAATGCCAAGCTGCAAAATGGGAACAGGATCATTTTGTATTGGGCTGAAACCCAGTTTGTTGTTAGAACTGTGAAATACAGCACTCTTTCACTACTCCAGAAAGAAAGGTTTGCGCTGCAGAGCAGAGGTGATGCTACGTGACCTAACCCAGGGAACCCAGTGGGCAATGCAGCTTCTGCACCTTGACTTTGGATTTCTTCACAGCACGCCAAAGCAGCAGACCTGTGCTGCAACACCAGAGTGTTCCATCTCCTCGGCACCCACACTCAGCTCCCATCCCACAGCCCAGCTTGGGCACGGAGCTCCCAGCAAGCTCCTGTCCCTGGGTGCACCAAGATTTACTTCTGCTGTTGTCGCCTGGCTGTCAATCAATGTAGAGCACATCTCTCTGAGTGGGACTTAAAAGGCTGTGACTGAAATTTAACTGAAATTATTCTAAGCTGTGGTGACATGGTGATGATTTGCTGCTCCAGTCTGTGAATCTCAGTCCCAAATGAGCCTGCACATGCGTGCCATAGGTCCAGGGCAGGGATGGGCACCTGCCACACGCAACATCAAGGACTCCCAAGAGAGGTAAAGAAGTCTCCTCCAGGCCCCAGGATACACTGACACCCTCCTATCCCCAAAGCACCACACCATGAGAGCTTACAGGAGGATTTACAGCATCATCAGCACTTGGCTTAACAGCAGAGCCAGGCTACATGTCCAGGTTCGGCTCTGGTGGGCACCATGTCAGCACTGTGACCCATTTTGCTGATGAAATCCAGCTGTCAGCCACCTCTGCAGCAGAGTCCCTGCAGACACCGAGGAAGGAAAGCTGAATAATAGCCCTGGGCTGCAGCAGCAGCTCTGCAGGGAGGGGAGAACCATCAACAAATCCATGAGCTCAAAGGCAAACTCTGCAGGTAGCCTGGAGGCAGCGCGGAGATGAGAAGCTGCAGTCACTGCCTTCAGACAGCAGCTCGTATCGCCTTTAGTTCCTCACTGCCCCCTGATGCTGGAAAAATAAACCACCGCAGACCCAGCAAAGCCATCAACAAAGAGACTTCACAGGGAGGATGAAGCACGTAGACTTATCTCTGCCCTTTTCCATATGAATCTTACAGGATTCTTCCCAGCACTTTGCTACGTGTTCCTTAGATGCTCGTCCCACTTCAAGCATTGCAAAGGACATAAAGAGCTGCACAAGGACAGTGGGATTCAAACAGCCAGGACACTCTGCACCCACCCTGAGATATCAGTCCGTGCTTATTGACATCACAGCCCTGCAGCATCCATAGAAGACCAAAGGGATGCACGTGGTGCTCATGCCCCGCAGGCTCCTTAGGAGCAGCAGCAGCTCCTGAAGAGCACAAGCACTTGGGAAGTGAGGAAGTAGTCTCAGTTTAATACTGTAGGGAAGCACTGGTCAAAAAATTCAACAGATAAAATTACATCCTCAGACCATTAACTGCTACACCACCACCGTTTCCATAGAACCACAGGCTGTGTTGGATGAGGCTCTGGGCAATCTGATCGCATGCCCAATTTAGTGACGGGCAACCCTGCCTGCAGCAGCAGGGCTGGAACCAGGTGATCGTTGAGGCCCCTTCCAACTCAAACCTTTCTACAGTTGTATCATCTCACCAGCTTGGTACCAGCAATATAACCAGCAATAATGCAGCAGTAATGGAGCTGCTCAGCTTCACTACAAGCACAGCAGACCATCTCAGCAGCAAGGACGAAACCCAGCCTGCCTCCCCACAGGCAGGGAGAAACCCGAAGGCAGGAGCTTCCCACCACCTGAACGTGGGCACTCGGATCCCTCCCTTCTGACACAGAGCAGTGATGTGTTTGCTGTTTTTCCTGGGATTTAAGTTTCATCCCCACCCTGCTGAGCTAACAGACACAGAAGAAGTGTCAATGAGACCTCTGTTGATCACACTGCATCTCTAACAACCACTCCAGTGCCTGCTCCATCTACTCTCCTCTCCTGTCTCAAGAGCCTCTGTAGATGAAGAACAAAAGGCCCGATGTGGCTTACATGGGAAGATGCCTGCCCTAATCAATTGTGACTGTGTCTTTGTGGGCAGACACGAGTGACAGGGCTCGGGTAAGGCAAGCCTTGCTATCACAGAGCTGCCAAACCCTGGAGCACACAGCACTTTATTGGTGATGACAGCAGAGTCAGCAGTGCAAAACTTGCACAGGATCCTGCAGTGTGCTTTGGAAAGCAGCTGCAATTGATCCCAGTGGATTACTTTCCAGGGGGCTCTTAGCAAAACACAGTGGGATGCCCCAATCCCAAGCCGATGCCAATTGTCCTGCACCTTGTCCAAACCTCTTTGGGTGAGGAATGAGAAGATGCTGGCACCCTCAAGTTGCTTCTCCTGGGATAAGAGGGTTGGCTCTGATTTGTCCTTGGGACTGAAGAGGATTCACACTCAGTCTTTGCTGCTAAGTCACTCTCAGGATCTCACCTCATAAATCCAAGCAATTCTGAGGCAGAAGCAGCCTTACTGGGTTGCTGCTGGGTGGCACAAATACGTCACCGCATCTCAGTGCCACTCTAATAGGACGTTTTCCTGGCAGGAAGCATTCACTGAACCCACTTTGAACTACTGCAGGCAGCAGAAGTGGTGTTCAAGCAGAGACATTTGGAGCAGAACACAGCCAGCTCCTCTGAACAAGCCATTTGTCCCCACACAGCAGGGACTCCAGCCCAGAGCCCCAGCTGGTTGCTCTCCAGGCAGCAATATGGAGCCTGACAGCAATGAGCTTTGAATCAGACAATCCCTGGAAGGATGCTCAGCCTGTGGGAGGGAAAGCACAGAACTCTCTGATGGAGGAGGGCACAGTGCTATTGATCTGTGCCCAACTGACAGCAAAGCTTCCAGCCTCAGTAGATCCAAGGCTTTCATATTTAGGACACGTTTTAAAGCCCAAAGCCCATTTCGGGTTTAAATCCTTGCCTCCCATTTCCAGCTTCTCAGTGCTGGATTCCCCCACCTCCTGCCCCAGCACAGAGCTGCTGCAGCCTTCCTTCTTGCAAGAGCTGCAGATTCCCTCTGAGAAGCTATTAAGGAGCAGTCGAACAGAGCAACCTTTCATTGACAAGTCACTCGGCCCTTTAAATGATCTCCAAACAGTGTTTGCTTTTTATTGCTTTCTGCCGTTTAACAGGCTTGATTTCAAGTTACTCTGGCTTATGATAAACTCCAGATCTATGATGCTTCTATTCTCTCCCTCTTTGGTCTCACTCACTCGTTCCTTCTTTATGTTTTTATTAAAAAAAGATCCAGGAAAACAGATAGCAGATTAAAAGGGAAACAAATTGAAATGGGTCAAATGTATCTTGCTTAGATGACAGCCACCCCATTAGATACTTTTAAACAGGACAAATGCTCTGTTCAGCAGCACAAGTGGGCTTTTACATTTATTCTAAATTACCAACCAAATGATTGCAGCCTCAAATGGAAGCAGTGGCTAATTGCACTAATATCTCACTAATTCCAGCACCAAGGAATGGAGGAAAACTAACGATTTTCACCATTTTACCAATTACTCAATTGAGACCAAGGTACATTATGCAAACCCTGGGTTGAGCTTCCTCTCCATTTTGTGATCTATGACAAGGACTGGAATTCCAATTATTAATAATGGAGGAGCTATAATTATTCTAAGGATGGGTACGAGATAATTATAAGCCGTAAAAACAGCTTTCATATGCATACACGACTCCCCCCCTGAGCCTGGGCAGAACTGAAACCTATCTGCAGACTGGAGATAGGGAAGTTGAGGACCAAAAACCCCCTCCAAGACACTGCTCCATGCAGCAGGAGGCAGCTGTACGGGGGGATAAGCTGTCACAGTGGAGGGGAACACACAGAGGGACCCCAGAGCCACCAGTGTCTCCAAAAAGGGACCTCCAGCAGTTGGTGGTTGCTGGGAGCAGGTGGTGAAGGCACAGAATGACAGTGAGTGCTCCATCGTTCCCGTTAGTAGCTTTATGAATGACAGGCAAAAAGTGCCATAATTGCTGCAGCGACGCCTGCTAATGACTCATGTTAAACATGGTGAGAAGTCAAAGGAAGGAGGGATGAAGGAAAACAGCAGGAGAGGTGAAATCCCGCCCTTGGCAACCCCAGTGGAGAGTGCTGGATGGGCAGGAAGGGGTCCTGCAGCACAGCCCCTACATCTGAGCTCAGAGACTGCCAGCTTTGGAAAGCCAACTGAACGGGTGGGGAAGAGGGAACAGAAAACCAGTCCCAGTTCTCAGGCTGGCCAGAGTTGCTTGTTGTTGGGACTACAGCAGTGCAACCTTTCTGCTCACCTGGATTCCACCTGGGAAACGCAGGGCAGCCCAGCACAGCAGGACCTCTGCCTTATGGGCATGAGCTTTGGGATCCCCAGGGTGCAGCCCTGCTGACCCACCACCATGGCTGGGGTGGAATCCAGCCCCATGTGCCTGCTCCTGCCAGTATCTGTTTCTGAATGCTAACAGTCAGCAGCAACTGATTGAGCGGGTTATTAGCAGAATGAAGACAGATGGTGGAGGATTAACTCTAAAGTATCTCTATTGCAAGGCCATCACTGCAGCTCACAGACAGCTCTACCTCTGTCTGCAACTGTCACCAGCTGCATTTTGACCCACAGCTCAGCAAACAGCACTCCTAGCATGCCAACAAGGTACATGTCCATCACAGCAAAGGAACTGGCACGTGGCAGCCACAGCAGGGCATCCCCTTCCTCTGCGTGCCCCAAATCACACCCAAACCTTGCCTGCTTTCCTGTTGCATGCTTCAGAGAGCTGTTACACACATTCTCTAGACCAGATTTTCAGGATACATGTTGATACGTGGTTGTATGAAGAGCTGATAGCTGAGTCCCATCCCTGGAGGTATTTCACAGATGTGGTGCTTAGAGATGTGCGTTAGCAGTAGGCTTGGCTGTGCTAAATTAACAGTTGGACTCTATGACCTCATGACCTGTCTTCTCCAGCCTAAGTGATTCTATGCTACAAGTTAACTAACAGTAACACTAACAGAGGTGAGTTCTTGGACATTTGTTTTTGCTTCTTAGCAGGGTCAGCTGCAGCACAGCTCGGTGCAGCTGACACGAGCTCAAAGTTCTCTTGTGCTTCTCTACCTCTGAAGCCCACTCTGTAGATGTCTCCATTAAGTGACAGGAAGGTAATGCTGCACTGTAATTACCCATTTCCACTACCACGAAGACCCCACACCTCGTAGTTATCCGATTGCCCCGCTTCCTACTTTGCTTTCAACTCCTCCAGCTACGCTGCTATTACAAATAGGGCTGTTCATTACGATCACAATACAATAAAGGAGAAAAAGCTCTAATTTGACAAAGACACGAAGGGGAAGCTGTCCTACTCCTTACCCCTCCTAGAGAACGGCTCAGAAGTTGCTTGCAGGGGCTGCCCTGGGACAGCCGCACACCGAAACCCCCTTGGCTCCCATCACTGCTCAGCCCACACCATACAGCCTGGATTGCAGGAGGCTTCATGTCTGCGCCTGTCATTCAGAGCCATCTTGAGTGAAAACAAGTCCAGGGCGGTCTTTGTAGCCATGGAAATCCCCTGTGTTCTTTTTGGAAGATTGTACCTTTAAACGTCACAGCCCTGCAGTCTGCAGGGGCCAGAAACTCATTGCTTTGTTCCCTTCCCCACACAAAGGCTTCATTTTGTGCCTTTCATCTGGCTTTGTTCTCTCCCTAAAAGCCAAAGGGTTTGCTTTGCAATGTCCCTGCCAGGCTGGAGCAGTGCCACAGGGTGCATTGAGATGCCCTCAAGTGGCACCTACAAGCATCCCTGGGGAGCTTGAGGGACCCAAAACCATCAAGAGATTGCACCTTCCCATTGCACCCAAGGGGCAGTGCCATGCAGTTAAAAAAATATTCTAATCAATGTTTAAAAAGCACAGGATAATTAACAAACATGAGGTGAAAACTTGTGAAGCGCTTTCGCCATGTTATCATCTCAGTCTCAGGGCTCCTGGGGAACCAAGGGAACCTTTGATCTCATAGCTGGTATTCAAGCCATGAGCTTGTCTCCACTGGAGCTTCGCCCCCTGCAAGCTAATGCACCCTTTGCTCTCGTGCAGACAAGGCTTCCTGCAGCCAGCTGCTGGCTGCTCCCTGCCCTGCTCTGAGGAACAAATGCACAGCAGGGCATGTCAGCACTCCTCTGTCCGAGCCATTTCCTATCTACCTCCAAAACAAGGGCTGAAAGCAGCTTGGCCCTGCTCAGGTTGAGCAAAACCCCAACGCATCACCACGATGCACCTTCCCCTGGAAGGGACCTCCCCTAAACCCCACATTCAGCAGAGATGGGGCTGCTTCAAAGAAAGCAGCCAAGCGACAGTGCTGCCAGCAGCAGGGATGCCAATCCTTCCGAGCATAAATGGTTTTTGTTTAGTTATTATGCTTCATAATTATTTATGGTGTTTCTATGGATTAATCAATGCTCATAAAGCACCTGGGGGATGACCAGAATTTAAAACAGGTAAATTTTTTAGAGACATCTCTGCCTCAGTGCAGGGGTTTGACAAGAAAAACAGTGATGCTTTTGAGAGGGCACAGCAGCCCTGATCCCAGGTGAGAGATTTGCCCAAGCAAACTCCATCAGCTTTTGAACACAGCAAGGCTAAGCCCAACTCTCAGTTGCTTCTCAGTGTCACTAATTAGAAGGGCATTCATTTGCCAAGGTTGCCCACACAAGCTCTAGGACGTCACAGTTCAAGGGCATTAGGGTGATGATAGCCTGAGCACCTCTCCAGTAGGGCCAGATGTATCCAGTTGAAGGGCAGAATGAAAACCAGAATACAGAGACTGGGTGCTGAAAGAGCCTCCTGTGAGACAAATCCACAGGAGAAGACAGTGGGTGGGGGATGAATAGAGGTATCAGACTCCTGCTCTCCTTTTACTGCTCCTCTCCTATCTTTGCCCATTAAGATGCTTCAGAAAACAAAAGGGAACCAGGATTTTCTCCTTGGGACAAGCAAGAACCTGTTCCTAGCAACAGTGAACCTCCGTGATGAGACCACTAAGGAGGAAGGATGAAGAGAAGGTGGGGAAGCCGCTCACCTTCAGTCATCCTGCGGTACTTCTCCTTGTACATGAACCCCAGCACTAGGCAGCATCCTCTTCCTGGGAGCCCCAGTTCTGCAAGAGAAGAGAGAGGGGCGTTAGAAGGCTGGGGACAGGAGCGAGTGCATGGGGAGCAGTGCAGCAACTGGGATGCAGTCCTCAAAAGGGAAGATCAGCCAAGGCTTGAGGGCTGGAAACACACAGGTGGCCCTACAAGCAGAGAAGTGCTCCAGGCTGAGGATGCCTACACCTTTGATGCCTTGATTCCTTAATGGGGCTTTCTGGTAACCAAGAAAGAAAGAACTGAGTGTGGCTCTTCCAGAAGCAGGCTGTGTGTTTGCCTACACGCATCTCGGCAGCGGACAGCTTCCATTCTTCAAACAAATTGTGTCACAGAGGGGGAAATCAAGGTAGTGCGTCCCCACTGCCGCCCCGGCGCACTCCTTGGGGGCTGCCGTGCTCTGCAGGGCCTCGCTGATCAAAGCCCCTTTGATGTTTGCTTAATGCAGCCTCCATAGAGCCCCGCTCAGCCAGGATGGAGCGTGTGGGATCGGCACGGGAGGGGAAGGCGGTGGGGCAGCGGGATGGGAGTGGTGAGGCAGTGCTACGCAGAGCTGTGCAGGGATTTCAGGTCCCTGGAGATGAACTGCAGGTCTGGGCTGTGTCTGTCAGAGCAGGAAAGTCGCCTAGTGCTGCAGGACATGCAGGAAGACAACTTGATGCATACGGCTCTGTATGGAGGAGCAGCGTCTGAATCCCCCTCAGCACCTGGGGCAGAACTAGAGCCAAAATGCAGAAAACAGAGATGTCTTGTGACACCAGGGCATGAGCAGGAGGACAAGTAAGGAGAATTCCCTAACAGAACCAGGCTCCATCTCACAAGAACCAACAGCTCCTGATTCTAAGGCTCCCATCAGAGGCGATGTCAGCCTGCAGAAGAAAGAAAGGCTGTGTGCAATCCCACTGAAGTCAGCACTCATGCAGATGGATGTCTCTTGAGATGATTAAAGTCAGCTGAAATTTAATGCACCTTTAATCCATGCTGCCACCTAAAGTAGTATCCAAGAGGGTATCCCCAGGCAGCCTCTCAAGGATGCTGGAGGTGCCCACAGCTCTCTCACTGGCCATAAAAGGGGAAGGGGGGGATCAACTCAGATGAGGGTGCTCAAAGATCAGGCATTTTCAGGCAGGCAAAGCAAACACCCACATTCTCAGCAGCTTCTTGACTCAGTCATACCCATCAGCACCAGGCAGACAGCAGCCATCTCCTATCTGATGCAGAGGCAGAATCCAGCCCTCTGCACAGCTGCAAATACACCCAGAAAGACATCAACTTGCAGAGCATTAGAGTTCAGTGCTCCCAACTGGTCCAGCTGAAAGGCATTCAGCAGAGGCTGTGCTGCAAACACCAGTAAGAGCTCTGGCTGGGGATCCCACAGAGCCAGCCACCCCACACGCATCAGCCGTGAGCTGCTGACAGCCTTCCCAGCCTCCCTCTGCTAACACAGAACCAGCAACACGCTTATGTCTTAATTGATAGGAAAGACAAATAGCATTGATTCCAATCGAGCCTTCAACGAGTGCTGAGGTATCGAGGCATAATTAAAACAGCACAATTAGATTAGTGTCACACAAGGCAGCACAGTTCACAGCAGAGCTGAGCCAGCCAGCATCGCTATCTTGCTAATTCAGGCGTTCATCTTGGACATGTGTGGGTTCTCCTGGTCACAGAGACCTGGAATGGCAGAGGCTGCCATAAAGTTCTGCAAGAGCCAATGCAGAAGGTATCAGAGCTGAGACAGAGGCTTAAGAGTAGAAAAAGGAGCAGTACAGTGGAACGAGATGATCCTTAAAGTCCCTTCCAACCCAAACCATTCCATGAGGCTATAGTTCCATTCTCGTACCAACCCAAAGCACCCAGAACTCAGCAGCCCAGCTCTCACCTTCCAACTGCACAGAGAGAAACATGCCCAAGAAGGAGTCTGTGCATTAGGGGAGATGGCAGTGGGTTACTGCCCAAGGTGATGGTGCTGCTGCCCCAGGAACCCAAAGCACAGCTTCACCCTGCAGGAGGGAAGGAAGATCCAAGTGAGATCTGAGCTGCTCCCCATGCGGAGCTGGTTTGGGTGCCGATCGTCCGAGCGCCTCCCTGAGGGGTGCTATAATTAATGCTTATAAAAGACTTTGATATCCCATGATGAAAGGAGCACCGCATTACAATAATTCATACCAGAAATTTGTGAGAATATGCAGAAATCTTTACAGCTAAAGGCACCTTTAAATACCTGACAGTGCCTTGAAGAGGTGAAACACTTTGAGATGACGCTGATGCCTAAGGATGCCTCACCACTTCATGGCTTTTAGCAGCTACCTAGAACATTAATAGTGAAGCAGATACCCCAGCATTTTAAATATTTTGGCTTAGGGGACCTGCAGGGATACCATGGAAAAATGAACATTCTAACCCATGCATGGCATCCATCTCCTGAAACAAATCCCATCCACTTCCATGCAGTGATAGTCAGTTTTTTTTCCAGCACAGTAGAGTGAGTTACAGTTGAGCTTTATCAGCCTGGCTACTTTGGCAAGGTGTGAGCACAAACGTCTCACTTGGACAACATGTGGCAGAAGCACATCTGACTCACTCTGAGAACTACTCCCATTGATGCGTCCCAAAGCCTGCAGAAGAGCCACTTGGACAAAGGAAAAGCAATCCTAAAGCATCAGGGCAGCAAGGAACAACAAAGCAACTGCCAGCACAAGAAAGCAAGCAGTGAGCTCGGCTCAGCCTCTGAGCAACTCCTATAACAGGACATTTCACATAGCTTGGACAACAGGGGAGGCCAACCTGGTTTTGAAGCACAGCTCCCTTCCCTGGCCCAAACTCTCAATGCTTTTCTCTTTTCCCTCATCGTTTGCCATTTCCTTTCTCTCTCAAAGCAATTCGCCCACCCACAAGTCAGAGAGGGATCCAAGTTTCTGATAACAGAACATTAAAGGCTAAATCTGCAAAGGAGTAACGAAGGTTTGTAAACACAGCCATAATGTGTACTACTGTGTGGCTGTATCCCACCAGGAATGACAATAAATATTTAATAGCCCAATAATACCTGTTTAATAATTTTTCAGTTCATCCTGTCTAATTGCAAGTTTATTAAAGAACGATAAACTTTATAATCACTGTTAAGGCATAATTGCAATTCCATTGCTTATTTAATATTGAGGTAATTATATTATAACTAAGTTATATTTTCCCATACATATTAAATATCAATTAGCTGTTTTAAACTATTGATTTGTATTTAATTAACTGTGCTATTATATACCAATTAAGCTCTTATAAGAGAAGCAGAAACAGCTGGTCTCTTAAATTAAATCTTAAAAATGTTGTATCAGAATAAATATCATGTTTTTCCATTTTCCCCAGTTTTCCTTCTGCAGAGGTGATGGTTTGCTATCAGTAAATATTTTTCCAATAGCATCTCAGAGCCACAACTTTCATTTTTAGAAATGCGTTGGTTGAGAAACCACGTCCCTGCTTGGAAGCCTCTTGTCTTGATGCACAAAGTCAGTCATTTGCATTCCAGAAGTTGGAAGAAAGGTGTGAAGGAGCATTTTCTTTGCTTTCCAGAGCGCTGCCTTCCAGCACTGTGCTCTGCTAATGGTTCAGATGCCCCAGATGTTCCCATGACCTCTCCTTCATAGTGCTTTGCTCTGGGTACCATTGAGGCGCACTGCATCCTTCCCTGCCCAGCTCTCCTGCTGTGAGGCTTGCATTCAAGCTTCCTCCCTTCACCCACAAACAAAGCCCAGCCATCCCAACCATCTCCTCATTTTGACAGAGGGCAAACAGATCCTCCAGCACACCATGGGCGTGTTCTACCATGAGGGCTGCAAAGCAATCCGTGATCCTCCCAGATGAACAAGCTGTATGAATGCAAGTTGTTATTAAATCTGTGCCTGGTTAATTTATAAAAATGTATTAAAAAACAACCAAAGAGGCTTCCCAGATGAGAAAATGGGCACATTACTGCTTGAAATATGAATGAGGTAAAGATCAGTGTTAAATGCTGTAGCGATATTGTATTTTATTCCACAGCGCTCTGCAGAAAAGTTGCATTTATAAACCCATTTATTGTGTTATGTACTTGCAAACCACCTTGTCATCCATTTATTGCACAAATAAAATCTTAAAAGCGGAGGATTAGTTGAGTGTGTCCCTGTGGGACCACAATCTGACTTCAGAAGAATCCATCAATGAAGGAAAACAGATGGAGCAGAGGTGTTTGCCAGCTCATTGCTCCGAGGTGCGAAATGCAACTGTGCAGGAGGGCCGTTCTGCAGTGGGTTGGAGTCGTCCTGAAGGCCACCAGCACCACCACGATTTGAGGAGCCTCGTGATAAGGAGGGCTCCCCAAACACCAGCTCTGCTCCCATAGCAGGCCACTGAAAGCTGCTTCCCAGCAGGGAGAAACAAAGAGCTCTGAAGAAGCTGCTACAGCAAAAAGCAATTTACCCCAGAGTGAGAGAGCGCTCAGTACCTGAAGTTCCTTGCATAAACAGGAACACATTTGCACCAGTCAAACCCTCTTCAATGCCTCGCTTTGACAAGGTCTTGTGGCAGCAATTCTACACTGTAACTAAAGCTGGCACGCAGGAAAAACACTGAATTTCCCCTTGTCAAAGCCGTAACATTCATAGGCGTTTGTATCATTCAAAAGAAACCAATGAAAGGTTACATAGAAACAGTGTTCTCTTTAGCAGTAACAATATCAGAGGGACTCAGGTTCGTACCAAGGCAGCCAGGCTGCCCTGTCCTCCCTCAAAGCACCACTCAGCCCAATGGAGGTGGGAGCTGCCCTGGGCAACAGCAAGGAGCTGCCACCAGCCGTGCTCCCAGTGCCTCCTTCTGGTGGCTCCAGCAAGGGGAGATGTGCAGGCTGGCGCCCATCCCACAGCATTCCTTATAACCTCATGGCATGCAGGTTATAGAATTAGGTCATAGAATTGGACCAACTCCTCCTCATGCATCCCCTGCTTTTCTTTCTGAATGCTTTTCCAGGTTGCGGCCCTGGAACCGCCAAGTGCCCCATCCAACCCATCCTTTCAGCAGGAGACCTGTGCTGCTCAGATCTCCTTTGCTGACTACAGACAGGTGCTGTTAGGGCCACAAAAGCTGTCTGGGTGCTGGGGACAGCAGCTGGCTGTGCTGCACCAGCAACACACACCATACAGACCTGCACATGAAACTGCTTTGAAATCTGAATGAAAAAGCTCAGGACAAAACTGACAGGGAGAAAGATGCAAGATCCAGCTATTTGGGTTCCTTCAGAATGGAGAGCTTTCTCTGCAGACCAATGTCATCACTGCACACTCAGCTTTCTCATTTCATCATTGCTCTTCTGCTGCAGGACCCCTGCGTGCCCCACAGTGACCCAAGCAATGAGCTGCACGCCCAGCATGGCAACATCCTGGAGCCCAGCAGGAGCATCTCACACTGACACAACAAACACATTCAGTGCTCTGCCAGCACAAAGAGCCACGTTTGCACACAGGCCAGGAGGCCTGCAGAAAGCAGGTGTACCAGCCCTATCAGAGCACCCCTTAACACCGCTGCTGAGCTTGGCAATGGAAACACTTTGCAACGAGTCCTTAAGTCCCCACGTGACTCTGACAGATTGTGGACACACTGGAGCAAAAAATGAGAAAAATAAAACCACGGTGCTGTAAAGGTCACATCCATTGCAGTGCTCTGGATCAGCAGCTCCTCCACCTGGAAAGCAGCTGAGCCATTCCCTTCAGGAGAGCGGGCAAAGAACAAGTGCTGGAAACACCCAGCAAGCACAGCCACCCGCTGCCTGACCCCAGAGCTCAGCACCAAGCCCTGCTGCCCCACAGCCCCCAGCTCCTCCTACCAAGCCCATTGCCACCCCTCTCCAAGCCCTTAGCACACAACACAGCTACCTGGAGCAAACCCAAGAAGGGCCCTTTAAGCCTCTCCAAAGGCATGGGAAGCTTGAGTGCAGTTGTGCTCTCATTTGAGGCTGCGATGACAGAGGCAGGGAACCCTGCAGTCTGTCTATTACTGGGAAATCATGCTCCAGCCTCGCAAATGCCATTACTGCCGTGTATCTTATAATTAAATTGTATTTGCCGGTTACCTCACAGCACGCCTGCAATTCTTGTGCATCCAAGGCTTTTTTCAGCTTCCTTTTTATTTTCCCCTCCTTGCCAAGCCTCAGCAATTTCAGCAAACTTGTGAGGTGAGGAGGCAGGCAGGGAGAACACGGTGCAGCATTCCTGTGCCAAACCATCCCCTCCTGGGCCTCCCCCTCATCCCACCACCAGAAGATGTGAACACATCACTCCAGGGCAGGTTTTATATACAGGTGATCCCCTCCTGATTTACTGAAGCCCTTAGGCAGCTTAAACAGCAGCATAAACACCATGGGGAACCTCACAGCTGGAAGTGGTGCCTACTTGGTGCAGGTGAGTAGCGTGGCTGCAGGAGCAGCATCTGGAGGGATGGGTTCCATCCAGATGTGCAGGACCTCACTGTAGCCTGCTTTTTCCCTTCTGCTGAAACTTGCTCAAAGAACACTTGGTGCTGAGATGGACAGGGCAGCAGGAAAACAGGTCTCTGCCTGCTGGCAAAAACAAGACCCCAATTAGGGGGCATGGGAAGAAACTATGGGATGGAAGGGCTTTGCTAAACAGCATGCTCCATCCTCTCCTGCTCTGACTGGGACACTGAGCTTCTCTGCATGCTGGCAGAGACCTTTGGCCACATTTGGCAGCTGGAAAAAGGAAAGCAAGAGGGCAAATGTCAGGCTGCGGGAGGCTGATTTCTGCCCTGACCACACTCCTTCAGACCTCAGCAGCAGCAGATTCAGTCCTACTGCAGGGAACACACACAACACCAGACTAGAACATTAGAAACTGCTTCTGTGCATACAGGCACAATTACTGCAGGCAAATGGCAGGAGGGTGAATCACAGGAGATGGATACGGGAGGAACCTTGCACCCTGCTCCTGCCCTCATGCCACATGAAGCGCACAGAGCAGCAGGAATCCCACACACCACAGTTCCCCAACCATTACGTACAGGATCTGTGGGTGCCCCATCCCTGGAGGTGCCCAAGACCACGGATAGGCCTGCATCACCTCATCTGCTGGTGGCCAGCCCATGGCAGGGGTTGGTGGCCTGTAGGGTTCCACCCAACCCCACTTTGCTTCAGACTCAGAATCGTTAAAGTTGGAAAAGACCCCTGAGACCCCCGCATCCAACCTCAGCCCACTGTGCCCACATCCCACGACCCTGCAGTTCCAGAACCCCACCACCCCACACAGTTTGTGCCATTGCAGCACTGTGCCTCCAGAGAATAAATGTTCCTTAATATCCAAGCTATGATCACACGTCATACCCAAACTGCGCCCTGATGCCTTGAGCACCTCCCCCTGCTAAACACCTCCCATCTGCCACCAAGCACTGTGACTTACTGCAGGCAGTTGGCCTTTCCCTGCTGGGTGCCATTTCCCAGCATTGGCCATAACATATATATGTGTGAAAAGGTTCCCCTGCTTCCCCGGGTGTCAGCGAGCTGCTCCCAAATGCGCAGTCTCTCCATCCCATTAAAAGTAATGGCGTGAGATTGTCCAGCCCATTACTTCCAATGGCTTTGTTTCAGCCAGACAGCCTAAAGCTCCCGTATCCTCAAAATAGCAAGCAGAGAAGCTCCAAAACTCTCTGCTTCATTATCACATCATGGATTCCAGCTTGCCAGAGTTTAATTGGACAGACAGCCAAGCCTGTGCTTCAGTTTGTTAATTGCTGCAGGAGAGACAAAAGTGTGCCTTGCTGACAATTATTTCCTTGCTCAGCAGTTCCTCGTTTTAAGGGGATGACTTTCAAGGTGTGAAGTTTTACAAGAATACCCTAATTTCTTTGAAAACAACAAGAAGAGAGAAAAACATATGCAAACACAGCCACAGGAGAGGCACTTTGTGGAACGGTTATGTGCTCCAGCATCCAGCTGGTCTCGTGCTGCTGCAGGGAAGTGCATTTGCAGGAAGGGCTGGACGGGCAAAAGCACGGCTCGTGCAAAAAGCCAAGTGCAAATCGTATATTTAAGATGCATCACGGGAGCTGTAGTCTGAGTACTTCTGAACTGCACGTCCAATAACACGCTGAGGGCAGAGAGTGGGCAGAAGTCAAAGCCCCCTGCTTCTGAGGCAGCTCGATATTACAACAGCCTCAAAAAGCTGCATGGCAGAACGGCATGGGAGCCAGAGAAATCCTACTTGTGACCCCATTCCTGACCTCACCTTCTGCTCTGGCAGCATTAAAGCCTGGCAGAACTCAATGACAACACCCTGTGCCTGCTTCTCAGCTGGAGATGCAGGTACCTCTACATCCACAGCCACTGAAATACAACAGTTGCCTCAATACCTGGCAGAAAGCAAGAAGAGGGGAGAGCTGCAACTCCCATTACCATTACACACCATAATATTGCTGTGGTGACACTTCTGGCCAAGGGATGGAAGTTGTGAGCACAGTGTGGGGTTTTTCTCACCTCTGCTCTCAGCAAAGGGAGGAGCACGGAGCATCACAGAGCATCACAGCCACACCAAATCCTGCTGGACACAACAACATGCCCTGATGCAACGCTGAACCTCTCTGCTGCTCAGAGACACAAACATGTCGATGCTCACAGCCCTGTCCAATCCAGGGCAGGTGGTAATAAATTTTTCAGTGGCTGGAGCAGAGAGCAGTAACTGTGTGATTAGCATCTTTTTCTCCACTGCACATTTCATCTGTAAACTAAGATTAAATACCTGGAGAAAAAGAAAAAAAAAGCAAGCCACAGAAAAAGGGGAACCTTAATATATTTTCACTGCAGAGTTCACACGAGAGAGCAAACAGCTCAACTCCGAGGTCAGCAGCAGCTTGTAGGGAGCACGCTCCACACACGGCGATTCAAGAAATCTCATTTTCAAAGGGATGCTCTTCTTGTCAGCGTGGCTGCACCTGGAAATTGTCCTGACCCAGGCAGCCAGGGCTGCAGTGCCCACAGAGGGAGCAAGGCAGGGAACTGGTCCATTACCTGCCTCGGCTTGAGCTCTCGACTCATTTAAACCAAACAAAACCGATTCCAGCTGCCAGTCAAGCCTCCAGAATCTCACTTTCCTACGAGCTCGGCAGATGAGATAAAACAAGGGAATGAGTTTCCTGTACTGCATGGAAGATTAGGCATGGTGCCAGCTGTGGAGAATAGGATGGATGCATCAGCAGCCAGCAGAACAATGTCCTCCACTGCTGCAACAGGGATCAGTGCCTTTAAGGGACCTTGGACAGCAGGTGTCATAAAGCAAATTTTGGCTTTTATTTGTAGCATTGCATTGCATTTATAGCAAGAAGATTGTTGTTAGTTCCACCCAAACCAACTGCTGCAGGTCCTCCTCACCACAAAGCTGCTTCGTGCGCCTTCCCCAATACACTGGGTGCACACACAGCTGCCTTCCAAAGGGCACCACTGGTGGGTTCAGCCATGTATTATCTCCTCTGCGCTTATATCTTCGTATTTGTTGTGCATAGTAGGGATGGGCACGGATCTAAATGTGTTCATTTCACAGAGCAGACACCCAGCAGAGGAGAGCAGCTGGCGCCCTGGCGGGACCTTGGGGAAATGAAATGATGCTTCATTCTGAAGCCACCACTGTGAGTGAGATGGGGAAAGAAAGAAGAGGTATAAAATAAAACAAGGACAAAGTAGAGAGATCAAAGGCAGCGTGCATGCATGGAACAGAAACACAGCAAGAATGACAGCACCGGGACCCAGCAGCATTGCAATGGGAACATTAAACAGCACTCTGATCTCCAGACCGAGGTGCTCCTTGCAGGAGAGGAGGTTTGGGTGGGGGAAGAAACTTTTCCTTGAAAGCCAATGGCACACCAATGCAAAGTTCCTCCCTGTTTTATCTCTGGCACAGAAGAGCAGAACAGACACTTTTCATCCTTTGCAGTTAAAACGAAAAAGAAAATAAAGACGACTTTTATCCCAGATCCATTTATCTAAAGAAATAAATTCTGCTCATTTTTCCACCAAGAAAGCTCTCCACCTGGAACGCGCTGACTGGCTGCAGGCAGGAGTGGAGCAATCAAGATAATTTGCTAATTTATTTCATACTATTTTTTTGAAGCCTAAACTGTAAGTTAAAACAAATCCGGGTATCTGAGTGCTCTGTGCCAACGTTTTGTTCAACAGATATCAAAGTCAGGTAGAAATTCTACATTTAATTATTCATCGCACAATCCTAAAGCAGCGGCCACCCCCAGAAGCTGTGCAGATCTTCCACTGTAAGGGAGGGAAGTGTCTCTGTGCCACAAGTAGTCTTCCATGGCAAACACCATCCCTCCCAGCGCTGCCCCAAAGGCTCCATCCCCATTTTCCATCCCTGCTAGACACTCATATCCTAAACAGGAAGGAGCAGCAGCTTCGCTCGGCTTCCAAATGAAGGCAGTGACCCCGTATTTCAGCATGCACCAGGCATCCTGAAGCAGCTGCCACGTTCCAGCTCAGGACTTCTGCAACTCAGCAAAACCAGAGCCCAGAAATGCCATAGGAACAGCCGGGCACCCATCGGTCAACAGCTGCGCGCTGCTGCAGCATCGCCCTGCGCTCAGAGGGGCTGCCATAGAGAAAGTAATGATCATCACCATTAAGCGTCTCGATGGAAGGCAGGCAGCTGGTTTCCAGCATTTAGCTGATGAAATAAACAAGGGTGCTTCTGGCTAATGTAGAGAACAAATATGATGTGACCAAGGAAGCTGGAGTCTCTCCAACTCCCCCTCTGCTCACTCTGGGACCACAGAGCCACACATCTAGGAATAGAAATCCCTGTGGGGGGCAACTCAGCTCTTCCAGGGTTGGAAAATGTGTTTATTAAGGACAGTAGGGATGCAGGGAAGCGCAGCTCTCTGGCTGAACATCCCTCTGCAATCTGCTCCGATACAACCCCATTGCCCACGCCTTCCTCCTGCAGCTGCAGGTGTCCCCTCAGGGCTGTGCTGTCACCCACTGCCTGAAGCAAGGACAGGCAGCACTGTCATTCCTTCCATCACTCACACCCCAGGAGGGATCAGACCCAGCAGTCTGCAAAAGCCACCAGACAGAGCTGTTGATGGGCAGACAGAGCTGCTCTGCCCACCAGCAAAAGGTGTACAGCCTCCAAGAAGCACATTTAATGTACTTCTGCCTCCTGGATGGCTTTTGCCTTTCACAAAGCTGGAAGTGCAGTACAATATATGTGACTGATTAGGCTGCATAATACAGTTCCTGCACATTCAGATTAGGAAAGATTATGACAAATAAAATAGCTGAACACAATTCTTACTGCCATCTATTTCCAAATGCAAGACAGCAAGCACAAGGCAGGTCTAGGTGAAGAATAAAGGCACCAGGGCCTGATCCTGTCCTAAATCTTGTACAAATGCATCAAGATAGCATCTTCCACCCCAATGTTCCTTGAACATACCCAAAAAACCCAGTCTCCTGCAGCAAGGGTGTATGCTAAGCTACACATAGATCCCAATCCCCACAGATGATGAGGTCAGTGGGCATGGTAGGGATGGGTTGATGGTCGGACTCGATCTCAGGGGCCTCCTTCAACCTTAAAGGCTCTAAGGAACCTTTAGGGAAGGAGAAAGCAGCTTTCTGCACACCTGTGTCCAGCAGGCTTCAATGCCAGCAGCTGCTCCACTTTACAGCCCTAATGAGCCCCAGGGAACAGGCAGCCCCTGGTAATGGTAGGGCTGGATGATAGCTTGGCTGAGCATGAGCTGCCTTCTGAAATGAAGGTCAGTGCTGGTACTTGGGGTGTGATTTTCTTCCATTTATTTCTTGATGGGAAAGTGATGGAAAGTGTAATTACTGCTGTACGACAGCTCACAAGTTGCAAATGTCCTGGCCTAGAAAATCAAAGGCAGGGCCATACGTGCTGTAGGAAGGAAGAAAGGGAAGCAACAAGGGGTGTCAGCTCCTACTCACCCCATCGATCATCCACCTGCACATGGGAGATACCAGGGGAGCTACATAGTCCCCATCCATCAGCCTGCTACCCCCCCAGCTCCCAACACACATCCTGCAGCACTCAGACCTGCTCCTGTGGAGCTGAATCACAGTAACCACGCAGCCTGAAACACCCCAACCCAGCACCAACCAAAGCAGCTCCAGCAAAACCCAGCAAGACCCCAGTTGCCCATTGCATAGTGCATCAAACACAGCACTGCAAAATGCAGACTCCTCAGCAAAGCTCTCCACCAACTCAGGAAAATCAGAGCTGCTCTTCAAGCAACAAGAGGAGCGCCAGGTGAAGAGGAATCAAGCTCCACTCTGGTTGCTTACAAGCAAACTCCACTGTGAAGGTATGCTGAAATAAACCAATCTATCAAAAGCCTCTATAAAGAGGAAATCACACAGTACCTGCTCTCCACTGCACCTCCATCACACAGACCTGGAGCTCCGCTCTCATCCCCACAGCACAGCAGCACTGTCCCACTCCTGGGCTTTTCAGCAGTAGGAGGCTGCCTGGAGCCTCATTAGCTGAGTGCCAGCACCTGGGCCTAATGAGCCTTTCTCACACCTGGGCCTTACTAGAACCTTCCAGCCCTTGCAACTGGATCCTACCAGAACCTTCCACACCTCTGTTAATTCCTGATGCAGCACCACCTGCTCTGGGGCAGTGCATCCGTGTGCCCTTTCCATGCCCTTCAGTGCTATGTGCACCCAGCAGCTGCTGCAGGGCTGCTCTGGGCACAGTGCCCACAAACCCACAGAGATTTCCCTAAATCTGTGACCGTGCACAGCAGAGACACGTTTGTTTCCAAGGAGGTTCCGCTTCCCTTCCTGCTTCAATAAAGACAAAGGGACAGATAAATTGAGATTTATGGGTTGCCAGAAGAGCAGAATTTTTTGCTTCTTTTGCTATTTTTCCCCAAACCCAAATGCAATTTTTTATGTTTTCCCTTTTCTTCAGCAACTGTTGGAAGGCTGCAGATGGAGTGCTGAGAGCAGCTGGGATCTCCTTGGAGAGAGCTGCAGGAACAGCAGGCTGCAGGGGTGAGGGGTGGGCATGTGTGTGCATCTGTGTACATCACCCCCGTGGCACCACTGAGGCAGATGACTGCTAACCTTCCTTCTCTGGCTGTTGTATGGCCACCACCAAAACACGGTGCATGGTCCATCCGGCTTCTGCCATTCGAGCAACAAATAGAGCTGCTGGTGCCAGCAGCTCCCAGGGTCACCCATGGGTGCCTCAGCACTGTGCAGCAGCTGCAGGACTGGAAAGTAGGGATCATTACCCACAGACTCCTCCTGCTGTGCACATATGTGACACTGCATAGATGGGCAATTCCTACTGCCGTTTCTATGTACTCTACACCCGTATCAGCACTCCACAAACACAGGAATAAATGCATTTCAGCAGCTGATCACCAGCAACCCCTGACCAAAGCCCCGTGATTGGGAAATGCAGATTTTCCTCTCCCTGAAGTCCTGCAGAGCGGAGTGAGGCCGGTGTCACCTCTGCCAGACAAGTGCCAGCCATGCCCCCTGTTACCAATGAAGCCTCCCTGGCCGACTGCTCCATGCTGTCACCCTGCAGCCCAGCATTTCAGAGCAGGGCTCAGCCCATGCCAGCCCAGGGCTGGAAATTCCCACGTTGTGGCACATTTCTGTGGCATGAGCAGAGTGACACAGCTGAGCCCGTGTCAGCAGAGGGCTGCCAGTCTCATCTGAATAGCAGTGCCTAAGTTTCAGGTTTAATTAAGCCCCTGTGGGCTCCTTGAAATGTTGGAGATGACAAAGCCAGCTCCGATGCTGCTGGGAAGAAGTGTGGAGCCAGCACCAAAGCTTTGGCCTCCAAAGCAAAACTGGGAGCTGGGAAAAACAAAAGGGATGAGTTTCGGGGGGAGCAAAAATGGGTTTTGGGTCTCAGGACCACTTTAGGGTAACACAGTGATGAATGCAATGCTCCACCGCAGATTTATGCTGCAGGAATGCTCTCCCTGCATTCACACTGCTGGATACACAGCCATCAGTGCTCCTAAATTAATGACCCATGGCTGTGCCCAACACGTCCTCATGTAAATCCCAGTGTGTGCTGCTTGCTTTCAGAAGAGACAAACATGCAGCTCTCCCCCAGTCTTGCACCACGCCATCGTATTTCAGTACCAACGAGAAGATTTCCATCAAACATACGAATGCATCTGTCTTAACTGTTCACAGTGGCTGCTCTTCTCCAAGCAACAACTGAGCAGCAGTGATGCTGAATTCCCTGTTCAGTGGGAGTCGTGGTGCCGTGCTGCTGAGCTTTGTTTCTTGAATGCTTCCTTCCCTGCTTCCTCTTCTTTCTTTTCATGTTGGAAAACCCCTCAAGCAAAAATGCTCCTACCTGGATTGCACTCATTTGTAACTCAAATAAAAAATTGTAGTTTTCAACTGTTTTACTAAAAAAACAATAACAAACCAAGCAATGACAAAGAAATTTTTTAGGGATTCTGAGCAGGGAGATTGCTTTCTTTCCATTCGTTCTCCTTTCACCACTCAGTGTGTTGATGGTTGGGTTTGATTTTTGTGGTCTTTTCCAACCTTGATGATTCTACAATTCTGTGATTCTCCCTTTCTTCATCCACTCTCCATTTTCCCTACCAGACCCAGGTGCCATCTTAACACAAGGGTAAACAGATGGGAAAATTACTGGGTTATTGGCCAAGAAAATGAGATGTGAGAGGTTCTGGATGGAAGCATCATGGAATTAACAAGGGGGAGGGGAGGCCCAGAAGAGCCTGGAGGTGATGCTGCTCATAGAGCAAACATGGAAAACCAAAACAAATCATCTGGTGGCATTTGAATGATGAAGATGGGTGAAGGATGAAGGATGAAGGTTGTGCTGCACTGACAGAGAGCAACTGAATTTCCACACAGAAGCAGCAGTTGTGGAGGGGGATTTGACCCCAGCAGCAGCCCTGGCGCTGTGGCCACAGTCACAAAGCCAACAGCACTCCAACATCACGGCAGGCATTGAAGAGCTCTTTCAGTGTGGAGCTATGGTTGGGCTCAAGCACCTTCACTTCCCACCCACCCCTCACTCCACACCCATCTCATCCTCCACCCGATGGCTCAGTTTTCTTTCCATGGCTCTTCTCCTCCCACCTACTGGGTGCATCTCAGGGGACGCAAACAACGGCCCAAATCCAGTCATTATTTACACACTGCAGCTCCCAAAAAAGAAGGAGAGGCTCAGGTGTACTTTGAAAAAAAAAAAGACCTCTGAGATTCTTTAGAAATAGAAATAAATAGCAAACTGCCTGTGTGTCCTTTCTATTCGCTCCGTGGCTCTGCAGAAAGCAAAGGTTATGTTTTCCAGATTTCCTCCACCAAGACCCAACAGAGAATAGCAGAGAATGCTGAGCCATTCCCTTCAGGTCACAGCCCTGGGAGCTGGGGCCCTCAGCATGGCCATGCACATCAGGGACTGATTCTTCCAAGTATGGGCAAGATTTGTGAAGAAGTACAGAATGTTACGGGCCCTGAGTGTCATTTTTTTCCTCAGGATCCTTCAAAGAGGAGTTTTTGTTATCCTAAATAAAACTTTATTCTTTTTTTATTCTTTCTTTTATTCTTTTTCAAAGCCCTTTTTCATCAGGCAGGCTCAGCTTGGCTTGTGATAAAGCCTATGCACATGGCACTGCTGTAAATATGCCCTCCTGCACCGATGGGAGAGATTGAGAGATTTCTCCCATTTTTCCATGGCTGGAAGCACCTACTGAGATGCTCAGCCCCATGTCCTCGTGTGGGGCTCCCACCGCAGCAGCTCTCTGCCCAAGATAGGTTTTACAGGGCTGTTTTTCTTTCCTTTTTCCTGCACTGGGCCAAGTACACAGAAGAAGGGCTCCAGCCACAAGGCATTCAGCTCTGGAGCTCTTTCCAGCAGGGAGCATATGGTGACTGCACATCACTGGGATTATGGATGGGCTCACCTTAAGAAAACAGAGAAACTCATTTGTTCTTCTATTCAAACCCATGTCTGCGCTCTCTGCTGACACAGATCAGCCTTCCCAGCACTGGCACACACAAACCTACATTGCTTTGGCTCTCTGCAAGCCTGAAGGTGGGTATGGTGCCAAAGGATCCCAACCATCCCCATATTAAAGCAGTAACAGCACCGTCATGTACCACGTTGGTGACTCCATGCAATGACTGGATCACAGAAGGTCTTGGGCTGCCCTGTGGACAGGATTGCCAACCTCTATATCAGCTATTAGATCAGGTTACCCACAGCCCCATCCAACATGGCCTTGAAAACCTCTGTGAATGAGGCATTCACAACTTCTCTGGGCAGCCAAGCTTTTCCATAGGGTCCCATGCAGTCTGACTCCCAGCGGACCCTATAACTGCCCTCACAGCCACCCCAGCCCTCCATTTGGAACCCAGCCACCTCCTTCACCCATTGCTCCATGTTATTTCCGCTGCTTTTCAGCAGGGAGAGATTTAGGACCCATTCCCTCATTGAGTAACATCCATTTGTAAGCGCGGGATCACCGGGGAGCAGTCAATAAGCACTGTGCCAGCCTATCCCTACTCACTGTGCAGCAGTTAGTGCAGAATATGAAATACATATGGCTGCCTTCACCTAATCTAAAACTATATCAAATGGCTCTTAACCTTGCCCGAATGAATTCAATTTGGCTACCGGATGCGGATCCAATTCCTTGGGCTAGAACAGAAAAATCACTTACTACAGCAGTGCTCCCAAGGGACTGGCTGCAGAGACAAAACTCTGAGGGATTTCCAGCTCACTAATCCAGTGATAGCTCACACAAGGCAAATCCAGAATGATGATGTCTTTTTGTCCAATGTAAGCAAACCCTGGGAAAGGCTGAAATAGGAGAAGTGTTTTAGGGGGATCTCCAGCAAAGCTCATGGAGATGCTGATGGAGACAGGATGGAGAAGTGAGAGGAGGTCTTTGTGTCTCACCAGTGGTTGATAAAGATTGATAAGGTTATAGAGGAGGCAGGCAGTACAAGGTTGATGAGGCATGGAGAGCTGCGTGGGAATGTAGCTAGCCTCAGCACACTGTATTAGGGGGGGAGAGGTGTTCTGTACCAAGTCATGCTTTCCCAGCTCATCTGGACCCAGTCATCATTTGGCTCCCAGTCCTTTTCTCCATACAGCAATGCTCAGGGGCTAAACCAGGATGGTTGCAATGGCAATGCGATGAGGACGAGGAAGAACACAGTGAGCTGTTGCACAGCACAGGGAAAAGAGGGGAAAGTGAAGGGGAGAAGCAGAAAACAACTTCATTTCTCCAAGGCAGGCTGCTGCCGGCCGCCCCTCGGCACAGCTGGGCAGGAGCAGGGCTGCTGCAGCACAGTGCTGTGGCTAATGAGGCATCTGCTCAGTCTGACAGCCCGCATCTGCTGCCTCTCGTCTCCGCCTGCCAAGCTCCTGGCAGCACAATGCATGGGGCTGCACTGCCCTGCAGCCAGGTGCACCCAGCCGGAGCCACCTGTGCTGCCCAGGGCACCCTGTGGGCATTCCTGGGGCATCTCTGAGGCCAGATCAGTGGGGTGGGGAGGCGATGCTGCAGGAGGGCATCTGTGCTGACCCTCTTGGGAGAGGCAGCAGGAAAATTTGTGCCAAAACACACCCACATCCCCCCCTAATAGTTAATATTAAGCCATAAAACATGGCTTTTTTTGTGAGAGTAAATCCAAGAGCGGAGCAACCTGGAGAAAATCTGGACTTTTGCTGTCTTTAATGAAAAAATACGTGTTTCTGGGAGATATCGGCATGTCACTAAAAGGAACAGAGTCAATAATGCTGAGATAACTGGGTCAGATGAGTGGTGGGTATGAAGCCAACAGAGACCACCTTGATTTCCAGAGGGGAACACTTTGCTCTGGGCTCTGCTGTTGGGCTCCTGGCTTTGATGAGGAGTCGCCATCCCTGCTTTGCCTCTGTTTCCCCACCTGCAGTGCTTCCCGCTGTCACATTTAATTAATCAGTTTTATAGGCAATAAACAGGACCAAAGGAGGTCTTCCAGTGCATCCCTCAGTTGGAGAAACCACACTGGTGTGCAGAGCAAGCACCAGCTCCACTTTGCATGAGGAGCAAATAAGGAACTGACGAACCTGACACAGTGCTCAAGCAGAACAGGAGGCAAAAAGTAGAGGAATGAACCTGGCTTGATCATATTTTAATCCATGCCAACCCCTCCTCTCTGTAGCATCTCCTTGCTGATTGGTCCCCAGCTGCCTCACCTCCTGCTTGGCCACTAACCAGCATCACCAGTCTCTAAAACTGGGACTCCACTGAATTACGTCTTCATCCGGAGTATTTCCTCCCTGGGTATTTCCACAGTTTGGAGGTTTAATGCATTGTATTTAATGTACTCATTCTGGAAGCCAGCAGGCAATACAAGTCTCAGGTGCACGTGATGTGAATAATGAACACCTCTCTGTCCCCTGCTCTCAATACCTGAGTCCCTGGAACTGAATTAAAGAGGAAGAGAGGAGCCCTGTCCAAACAGAGACGGCTGAGGGACCACAGGCACAGCAGAGTCGGGGGCTGCTGGATGTATTTCAGGTGTCCCAGCCAAGCTGGAGGACACACTGCACCAACACACACCATCTCCAGGAGACCCTGGGCTGGCCTTTAATGCCCACCTTTCTTCATGACAGCAGCCAGCTCCTCTCAGTAAGTGCAATGGGGACTGCCACAGCACCAAGCTCTTCAGGAGGGGTTTTCAGCAGGCAGCACTCAGTCTTCCAACAGCACAGCCCCACTGGCACTGGGGAACTTAGCTGTGCAGCCCCTTAACAGGAGGCAGACCCAGGGAGGGGCAGGAGAGCATCCTTTTCTCCCATATGTTTCCACATTAACCCCGTTCAGTGACATACATTGGTGTGATTACCAATGTCCCTGTGGAGTGCTCCCCACCACAGGAGCACATGGGCAGGGTGAGCAGTAGGGGAGCTGCAGCATTGCACACAGTCCTGCACCAGGTGTGCTGCTCACTGACGTCCCATTAACCCCAAAACCGCACTGAGGATAGGAGCTGCATCCCTCGTTCCCTCAGCCTGGCACAAAATGAAGATTAATTTCAAGGCAGGTATTAAATCCATAGAGACTATTAACTCCATCGCGATGGAGAGGAATAAACATCTCAGGGCACATTATTATCTGCACAGGAACCTCATTCCATGGTCCTCTGGGGAAAGAGCAGAAGAAAATGTTCTGCCTGGGAACACGTGGACTAAAGCAAGAGAGAAAATGTGGGAACAGAACGAGCTGGAATGCGGGGCCTGAAACTGATGGAGAGGGAAGCAGCCACGGGACTGCAGCCCCTAATTGGGACTGCCAGACACCACAGCGGTGTGTCAGAACAACAGCATTAATAATGCACTGGGGAAGGTGGGATGGAAGGTGGGCTCTGCCTTCAGAGCACCACAGGGTCCTTTGGAGAAAAGCACCGAAGGGAAATTGAAACCACACAGCAAAGCAACAGCTGAAACTCCCCTGCAACTTGCTCGGTTATCACCATGTTACTTGAAATCTGCTTTAGCAATTACATTCCTCACAAGATCTGAAGCGGCGGAAAGAAGAATGATAATGATAATATTAATGTATAGTATCTTCCGAGCGAGAGCTAAGTCATTAGGCAGAGAGCAGGAAAGAGGCAAAGACAGAAAGAGATGGAAGCAAAGCTGCACTGGGAGCTTAAAGGGAGGCTGAGAATAAAGGCAGAGCTGCACTCGGAGCAGGTGAGCCTTCCCCTCTGCATTGCTCCAGAGCAGAAGGTGACACGCTGGGGACAGCAGTGCTCCGTGGTGCCACCCCAGGGCTCCTCTGTGCTGATTTCAGAGCATGGAGACCCCCACCCCATGCAGTCGCTGCCTCCAGTCTTCAACCTGCAATCAGCCAATTGATAGGCAGTGATCCCCGCAGCACTCAGCTCTACATTACTCCCTTATTGTTAGCTCACATTTTTTCTGCTGTTCCGTGCCAGATAACCTTAATTTTCCCCCATTTGTTCCAGCATATAATTATTTGTTTGCGATCACTGCCTATTAGATAGACGAATACTGCACAGAAACAAACATTCTCCCTCCAGAATGCAGCCCTCAAAACTTCTAATACGTTATTTGATCAAATAATCTTCACCATATCAAAGCAATACCATTTTCCCTTTCAAAACCATGCATTTATTAAAATGTAAAGCAGTCCGATCGCACCGTGAGTGGAAAAATAAAAATAATACGATGGTCTTTTGCAGGGAAATATGGCTTATTTGTTTTGGATGACTTCCCTGGAATTTCAATTCCAGCCCTTATTCATTTATTTCCCTCCCTGCCAGCCAGGGACCGAGCCCAGTGGCTTTGCTTTTTTCCTTCTTTAAGCCCTGTGCTTGGGACTCTTAATTTCACTTTTATGAATGGCTTCTGGCTTTTGATTTATGGTGGAGAACCCTTTCTCTTTGCAGAATCAGATGCATGTGGGAATCAGAGCGTGACCTGCTGGAAATGAAGCACTGGGTGCAAAGGAGCAGTGGGTGCTGAGCCCAGGGTGCTGAGCAGCACTGAGCGATGCGGGGGGACACAGCTTGGGCCCACATGAGCCCCACGCACCCATTGCTCTCTGGCTCTGAGCAGAAAAGGGAGAGATGGATTTTCCAACCCAATAAAATAGGATTTATGGCCCCACCTCATGGGACTGGGTAGAACAAATAAATAAAAAATCATGGGCACTTAAAAAAAATATAGTAAAGTTTAGGGCTGGCTGTTTATTTCCCTTCTAAGCTTTGAGAGCTTTACGGGGCCCTACTTTGTAGTGACTGCAGGAGAAGCTCAGATCCACCTGAGCTACTGGGACGGGCAGGTGATGCCCTATGGTCTCTGTGTGTTGTTTTGGGGCGGGAGGAGCACAGAGATGGAGGGGATGGAGAGCACAGTGCATCCCTGCCCTAAGGCTGCTGCTGTGCCTGCTCTGACCCACGGTGCCAGCACTGAGGAACTGATCCCCCAGCAGGATGGCAAAGCCACGAGACCCAGAGTGCCACCAGTCTGCGCTGATGGTAAATGAGAAGAGATGTCTGCAGCAAAAAGCTGCCCCGTTTACACCTAGCAAGCACCCTGCTTGGTTGTTAATCCCTGTGAGCTGTCCTGCTGAGCTCCTGCTCATAGTGCTGGAGCTACTGAGCATTCCCAACACATGGGTTCCCAGCCATGCATGGGGCAGGGGTGTGCAATGAGGCTGGTTCTTCGGATGAGCACAGCTCTCAGTTCCTTACTGCGATGCCCCAGCATTATCTGACTGCGTTACTGAGTTGCTTAGAAAATGCAGCAGGGGTCTTTGATCACAGCTTTGCCTGCAAAGGATGCAGAACTGTGAGCTGAGGAAACAGAGCAGGGAACTGAAGGGACTTGAGCATGAAGGGCAGCTCCATAAAGGGTCAGAGCTGCGGAGCAGGCAATGAGACACCCCAAAGCATCGCCCCATAGTGTGGCACACAGCCAGGTGTGGGATAGGGGGCTGCTGTCCCCTGTGGAGTGAGTGATGGGACACCCCTGACACGAGCACCTCCTCCTGCACTTAACCTCAATTCTCACACTTAATTCAGAAATTAAGCCCAGTGCCAGGTTTCATTCAGCTGCACCGGAGCAGTTCAGAAGAAAGGGAAGCATATTAAACGAAGGCACTTCGTTTTAATAGAATGCACCGTAACTTGGGGGGAGAGCAGCCATCCCTTTGATGCCAGCTACTTAATAGGTAAAGAGAAAGTCATGCAAAATACGCTCATATTTTCTCATCCACCCATATAATAACTTGCAATTAGGGTCCAAGCACACGGAAGATCATTATTAGAACTGAGACCCTCCAGGAGTTTCTCTAAGTGTTTGCTTTTTGCTGTGGTGGGGAAGATTGCTTGGAATAATATAATTTTGTGTGTTCAAAGACTCAAGAGTACGCTGAGTGGGGAAAGGGAAAAAAGACAACTAATGGTAAATGATATCTTAAAAGCATGGGAGAGGTTGAGAAAGTGGATTCATGCAGCAAATAATATACTATTATTTAAAAAAGTAAATTGCTAAAATGACACTCTTCTGCCTCCATGGAAATCATCCCAGCTGAATCCCTAATGCATGGGGCTCTGGGATCTTCCTTTTTAGCAGCATGATAAAACCTGCAGAAATATCTTAGTTATTTACCAAGTGATTAAACCGCAGTAATTTATGATGGTGTTACCAGAACATTGTTTTCCTGGTTCTTACAGGGTTTATTGCTTCCAATATAACACTCCCCCCCTTAATAAACCCCATTGCTTTGATTCTATTGCCTTACATTTTTAGATTTCTTTTAGCGTTTTGCATAAAATTCCAACTCTAATGGGCTTTATAAAATGAGATGTATTGTCATGGATCCAAGCCCTTATGAAGATAATTATCTTGTCCATTTGTGTTTTCATTACATTGAGAAATACTTTTCCTCTTCCCCCCGCCACAATTTATTCCCTAGCCCAAATCACAAAGGTCTGTTAGTTTTTATTTCCCACTCCTTTGGTGAGGAAGGCAGGAAGCCCAGCCCACCCCCAGCTCCACCTGATGGATGCTGGTCTGCGAGCGCTGGGGGAATGGCAGGGAATGGGGACAGCTGTGGAACGTGGAGACCACAGGCAGAAGGTGAACAGAGAGAGGGGAGAGAGGAGTTCTTTTGCCACGTTCATGCCTTGGTATGGTTTTCACTGGCGATGGGCACAAAGCTGTGCAGTGGGAGCTGTGAGCAGGGAGGTCCAGCAGGCTCAAGCATCCCCATGTGCTGCAGGCAGTCCCTTCCCAGCGGGTCCTTAGCTCTGCAAAGCTTCTGAGCCAAGAGCATGCTGGCTGTCTGCTTTGGGTCTGCTTCCTTATAGAAATGGATGTTACCAACGGATGACTTCCAGTGCACCATGCAGGGTGACCTGTGGCTCTGCAGAACCAACGCATGAGCCGTGAAGGCAGGCCAAGTGCTGCACTTTGGAGAGGTTTTCTCCTGGAGAAGCCTCACTCATTGCCCACACCACTACCAGCCTTTCTTTTGCTTTTTGCTGAAGCCCATACGTGTTGTACAGAAAAGGGATGCACATCATTTGCTCAGGAGAAGCTCCCACGGAGCACAAAAACGCAATGTATACATGGAGCTGGGGGAGGTGACCGTGCCCCTGGATGGAAGCAGGCTCGGGTACATATTTCTACGTTCCTGTAAAACTGGAGATGTTATTTCCACTTGAGCTACTGTCAGAACTCCTGGAAGAGCAATGCTATTATCGTACAACATCAGTGCGTCAGCTACACCATCCACCTGCCTAACGGCGCCCCTGTGTGCAGTCCAGGGCGAACTGGGAAATCACTTCCATCGACTCTTAGAGCTGCAGAGACAGATTCTGCGACAGGAGCAACCGCTGGGTTTTTTATCTGCACCAAAGGAGAGCCACATTCCTCCCTGCTTTACTTCAGTGCAGTTACACCAAATGGGAGGATGCTTTTGGTTTTAAAACAGACAAAGAGGCAGCAATCGTACTCATAAATAAACTAGTGAAGATTTACTTAAGTCACTCTAAAAGCTCTGTTGGTCCCATTAATCCCCAAAAGGTTATGAGAAATCACAGAATCGTTCAGACTGGACTCTCAGATCCCCAATCCCACCCCTTTGTGCCACTGCCCACGCCCCCCAGTGCCACATCCCCGCAGCTCTGGAACAGCCCCAGGGACGGGGACCCCCCAGCCTCCCCATGCAGCTGTGCAATGCAGCACTGATCTTTTAGAGAAGAAATGATGCATCCTGCCCTAAACCACATTGCAGGGAGCAGCGAGCTGTCCTCATAGCTCAGCTCCAGCTCTTTGCCCCATTTCCTTACAATCACAGAACCGTCTGAGTTGGAAGGGACCACTAAAGGGACCAACCCCCCTGTGATGAGCAGGGACACGGGCACACCCAGCTCAGCCCATGGGAGCTGACAGCAGAGCAGCCAAAGTACTCACTGGCTTTGCTATAAGCCAAACCTCCGACATCCAGGGATGCTTGACCTAAAAGAGACATCGAATGCAGGTGACAGCACAGTCACCCCCATAGGCTGATGTCCTGGCTTCGCCCTTCTGTTGGAAGGCAAAAATCCAGAGTTGGTTCTTGACTCAGCCCATGGGCAGGGAATGTACCCTGCACCAGCCTGGGGACAACCAGCACAGTCCCACCAGTGAATGCTGCCATCATTAAACACCACAGGAGTGCCCCCCTCTCTCTGCAGTGACTGACGCTGACGATTTGGCTGCGCTGAGCCGTGTCACCCCGCGGTGCATCACATCCTAATTAACGCATCTTGTCAGGTCCAACGGCTGGCTGCGGTGTCGCACTGCCAGCAGCTGTCACTGGGATCCCGCACACAGACCGGAGCTGCAGCAAGGATTCTATGTATGGGGAAAAGGACAGAGAGCCTCACTGCAGGATGGAGAGGTGGTAGGGGCTTCCAGCATCAGGTCTGAGTGGGAAAAGGAATGCAAGCTTTGCCATCCCACTCTTATCCCACTGCAGTGATGCGCAACGGATGGAGAAAGCTTCTCGGGACAGAAGCAGCAGCATGGCCCAAGGTCACACATCCCATTGGAGCTTGCTGTCCTCAGCACTGGATTTGACATATTCAGGATCTCAACTTGCGTCCCTGACTCCTGCCGCTCTGCTAATTATTAGGCACGACAGCTTGGCAAGCAGGAGCACACAGCCCAGGTGCCCCAGCCCCTCAGCTCTTCTCAGGATTAAACATTTATCGCTGCTGGAGGCTGCACAACTGCCAGCCCTGTAACACGCAGCACAAAACCCTATGAAACACAGCCAAAATGGGGAGAAATGTGGGAAATGAGGCATTTTTGCCTGCTTTATAGGCTGCCTTTTTATTCCGGATCCTAAAATACATCTGGTTTCCTAGGGGTGAAAACAGCACGTTTCTATGCAGCCCAATTTGGAAAGGATCATTAGCACTTTAATTGAAACTAAGGCATGGATCAGTGGCTGAGAAAGGCCCTGTGGTGATCCTCCAAAGTGGGGCTGGGCACCCTGGCACCACTTGGCCTTCCTTATGGCAGCACGCAGGGAGAACGCATTGAGCTCCTTGCAGCGCCAGCAGCACAGAGCATGGCCTTCCCTGCAAGGTGCTCAGGAGCTCAGCCAGAACTCAGCAATCCTCAAGCTCTGGTGGGAGCTCTCATAGCTACAGGATGGGAACTGCAGCCCCCATGCACCATCCCAACCAGCTGCGCCAGAATCCAAACTCTTCAAGTGAATGCAGGCACCAAATTGGTGGGTTTTGTAAATCTTTGATAACGAGCATTTAAAGGGTGAAGCCTAATGAAGGCATCCAGAAAGCAGGCACAAATGAAGATGGGATGCGGCTCTCTAATTAAAACTCTGATGCCTTTTTATCTCCTTCCTTCTCCCTTGTTCTCCCCCCTGCCGACGGAGGGGATTTCTCAGTTTGAGGCCTGTGCTGTACAAAAAGCTCAGCTTTAATATTCTCTTTGATTAAGGGGGATTTTTCTTCCTCTTCTGCTGAGTGCTGCTGCCCACCTCTTCGGTTGGGATTCAAAGGAGGAGGAACAGGAAGCATGGGCTTGGCCATGGGAAGCAGAGCAGGGGGACAACCACACACATTCTGAGAGCCAAATGTCACCGCCGGTGATGGCATCTGCCCCCCTGCCCAACACTGAGCACCATCTTGGCATTCAAGGGGTTAACAAGTGAGCAGATCAGGCCCATTTGAAGGGATGATGAGACGCACTAATTTGATTGATTTTTACTGAATTCATGGCACTTCTCATTTGCAGTTTCCCTCCTTTTAATTAGCTGCTGCTTGTAGCAATCATATTCGATTCTCATTACTTAATTAAATAGGGTCCTCCACCTTTAGGTTGTATTGGGAGATGGTACAAGCCACCAGCTGGATGGAAGGGGAGCATCTTCCAGCTCTCCCTCATTAAAGGGGCTGGAAAGAAGGTTTCCATCCGCTCCAGGTGCATTTTCAGGAGCTGGGTTTGATCACCTCAGTGACACCGGCAGGACACAGCACACAGCTGAATCCTACTGGGATGGCAGCAATGCAAAGCTGTGAGAAGAGCGGCTAAAAAACTGATGAATTTAAACTACTTTGAAAATACACAAAAGATCCAGCACACTGCCTGCAAACCAGCCTGTTAATTACAGCTGCAATTAATCTCCATAACATTCCCAGTATTTGGCAGAAGTGACTCACAGCGAGGATGGCATTGGCAATGCAGAGGTGTTGCTTCTCCCTGGTGGGAAGTAACCAGGGCAGATGCACTGGCAATGACATCAGCTGTGCTCCTCTTTCTCCAGTGTCATCCCTCTGCTTTATACACTCACACTTTGACATTCCACTGCATGAACAAAGCATGCACCCTGCATATGGCACTATCTCGTTCATGGGATGCTCAACCTTTGGGGTTACCCTTACCCAAAGGAAACTCAGTGCACACACTGGGTTGAGCCTCTCCAAGATCACACACAAAAGCCCCAGCTCGCATTTCTGCAGCTTTTTAATAGTAGATCCTGCCAGTACTCCCCAAAGGACAGGCATGTCCAGAACCTGAGGATCCTTAGCCCACATCCATGGATGCGTTGGCACCTTCCAAGCAATATTTCTTGAATTTTAGCCTATGCACACAAACATCCCCATCAATGGCACTTCCACACATTCCCATGTCGCAGGCACTTGGGGTGCTGTGCTCAGAGGAGAGGACAGCTCTCCATACACAACTCATGCTCAGTCTGCAATAAAGGCAAACTCCGTGCTAAAGACTTCCCAATCTCACAGGGATTTCTGTGGGTCTTGCTTAATTGTCTCAAAAGTGCTTTGAGATCTGGAGATGAAATGGGCTACAGAAGTACACCGGGTTATTATTATCATGGATTTCCATTTGAGTCACCGGGACTTTCCCTGCTGGAGTATAATATATTCCATCAATTATAGGAGAGCAGCATGTAGCTGAATAGGACCCTGATAATGAGGGGCTCTTTCATTTCCCTCGCGCATGCACGGACCAGTTCAGAGGCTGATAAATGAAGGTCTCCCCCTCCACAGATGGCATTTGAGAATTCTTTCAGTGGAATAATTTTATGGTTCTTGACTCAGGAAGTCGGTTTGAACTTTGGTTTTGGAGATAAAAGGACTGACAAAGCATCCCCATAGGACGCCTGGACTCGTTTGCATTCATAAATGTGCAGCCAGCACCACGGCCCTCTTCTGCACACCAGGAATTACCTTCGCTCAAAGGTTTTCTATATTCACTTATCATCTAATGAGCAGTGCAAGAAACTTCATTTCAAGGAGGAGAGAAGGATGATAAAAAAAAAAATCCCCTCTTGGTGGATACCTTGAAATGATATTTCTGTTGCTTTCTCACATCTGGTGAGGAAAACAAGGGGCAAAGAAGGGAAAGTGAAAGAACAAAGGAGGCACGAGATGAAGATGTGGCAAAGGTGGTTCTGCATCAGATGGGAAAGGGGTGGGAGAGCCATCCCTGTGCCCACCTCCTGCCCTCTGCCATGCCTGCAGGTCATGGTGACACAGAGGATAAAAGGGGTTTCCAAGCAGTAGGAAGATGGGGGACACCATGATGACATCCTGCTTCAGTTCTTAAAAGCAAAACCAAAGTAAGTGCTTACACGGCACTGCGTTCTGTTGGCACAGCACCTTGCTGCATCATGGGCCCTAACTCACCTAACTCAAAGATTTGTCTTCCTGAGGGAGCTGTGCAGGCGTTGCTCTTGGCAACTCCTCATCTTCCAGTGATCGCTGCAGAGACCTTTGTCACTTTATCCAAGGGAGATTGGCTGTAGCCCTGAACTCACCCGCACGCATCCCGGCCTCAGAGCACTTTAGCTGGCAAAGGAACAAATTACAGTGATCTAACATAGCCTTCTTACATTAAAACTCACCCAGAGTGCAACATTAATCTAATTATCCAGAAAATATAAAGGGAAAAAGCTCCTTTACATCTCTCCTCAAGGTGAAGAATCGCCGGCACTTAATGCTGGTCCTGCAGTAAAGCAACTAAACCACAATTTGTCTGAGTTATTGCCACAGTTATGGAAAGTATGGGAGTGGTGAACACATGGATTTCCCATTTACTCACCTCATGATTGCCATTCTCCTCTCCAGGCCTTCGGGAGGCCCTACTGCAGTCACCCCATCCCCGATTTCCCTGCAGTGCCCGATGCCTGAAGCAGCTGTGGGCACACAGCAGCCCAGGGACTGCTGTCACCACCCACATCCCATGGTGAACACACTCAATCTGTGTTCTGTACCGATAACATGCTTGGTGATAACCCCCAGCTCTGCTTCTCTGCCCTTTAAGCTTAGCAAAAGGTTCTCCCTGTTATTTTCCACAATTCTATCTAAATCCCTTCAGCTTGCTGGCCCTGCTGCCTCCCACCGTACATGTAACTTGCTGGGTCTGCACCTGGCCTGATTCAGGACAGCACTCGCACATTCTTGACATTTTGGGGTGGATTATGCCTCTTGATAATAGCAGAGCTCCAAGATAAGCACACAAGAAAGCTCAGGGGCATCCAGACCCCAACAGCCTACAGTAGCTCCATGCCAAACAAACACAGCATAGTGCACAACTCCCAACCCCACACCACTTCCCAAGGCACAGAAAATCAAAAGCCTGGGGTGATACCTGAGCTTGGCTGGGGCGTGGACACCAGAACCCAACCCACTTGTCAGTGCGTGTGCGAGCAGCGGGTCTGGGCACCAAACCAGCCTGTAAAATTAGTATTTCTGGGCAGGTTGAACGCGTTCGAATATATTGCTGACATCAATCACCTCTTCCCAAACTCATCTGTCTGGATCAGTCAATTACAAACTTATTTTCGAGCCGTGGGTACTCTTCTGAGATAGACTCGGGGAAGGAGCTAAACTCATTTAGGGGCTGACCTCGCCGGTGAGCGGTTGGCAGCAGGGTTTAATGACTTTTCTGCTCTGCGCACCTTACGTCAGGCTGAGACCACCCCCCACAGCACTGCCCTGCAGTGCAGGTGTCAGCAACATGGATCCTATGGAAGGAAGGGGCTGCGACGTCTGCATGAATATCAGATAAATTCGTTATGAGCCGCACCGTGACCGTGAATATGAAGTGAATTCGTAATGCTAAGACAATTAACCTTCTACCTCTCTGAGCCTGCAGATGACTTGCAGCATCCTTTATTACCTCCGCCACAAAAATGTGAGCACAAAGGATGGGCTTTCACCCCATGCAAATGGTGCCATCCTTCTTCCCTGCAACCCCCCCAAGTCAAAAAAACACCATCAGCGAGGCTGGCCTTGGTTTGTCTGCCTTTTCCTTACTAAGAGGTACATAAATGAAATAATAACTGATGATTAATAACGCCCCAAGCTTTCCAAATATTAATGAATTGATCTTGTTGCTCAAGAAGAATGGGAGAGTTTTAGATTTAAAGCTTTGATAGATTTTCTTCTGAGAAAGCGCTGTGATAAATACCGCGTTAAAATGCTATTTGTATCTGTGTTGCTAATATTAAGTTCATGTGTTCATAGATTTGAAAGCACTGAGGGAGAATTATGTCACCTGCTCTGACTCATAATGAAGGCCATCGACTTTACCCAGCAGAACAAGCAGGATACAGGAACGCCAAAAAGGTGCATTCCAGGGAAGGGCTCATGGGACACAGCCATTGGGGTGCCACCAATGCTGTGCTCCCATGGCTGGAACAAGGAGGGACACATGACTGAACACAGGGAATGCTGTGCAAATCCCTTCCAGTGCATCCCCAAAATCCAGAACGCTGTGTTCCCAGGGCAGCCAGCCCCACACTGCCACAGCCCCACAGCTGCCCTGGGGGAAAACCAACTGGAAGAGAGAGCAGTAATGACAGCAAAGCAAGAGCTCAGTCTGAACTGCCTCTGAAAAGAGCTCACTGCACCCCTCCCCATCCAGCAGCACAGGAAACAACGATGCAAAGCGAGGTCCCAGCCAACTGCACCCAGACCTTTGATGGCAGCACTAATGCCCAAGCACACAGTAATTAAGGCTGAATGTATGAAGGTTGAATATTGAACTCCGAAGTCTTTGAAGGTCACGCTATATGCTACTGGAGAGGCAATTTATCCTAGATCTGTAATAAGGTCTCACATCTGACCTATTAACTGAATGTTACATGATATTAATAATCTCCCTACAGATTGGGTAGAGACAAACAGAAGTAGAGGTTGCAGACTGATTGGTTGGACGTGAGCTGATCTGCAGAGAGAGTCTAACACAGCGCTCCAAAACCCACAATAAAACGGGTCTTTTTTTGTCAGAATATGCTTTACTTTGATGAAACTGCATGTGCCTCACACACCTTGCCATGTAATAAAGACAAATGAATTATTCATACCAATATTATTAGTCCCGTATATAGGACATTCTCTTACAGATGGGCAAGCTCCTTCCAATCAGAAACCTCATTTGCTGAATGCTGAAGAGTCAGACACTGCCCCCAGATAGCTGACACCTGGTTTGAAACACCTCTGATGGTAAATCTCATCCTTTTCCCCTGGAAACTGGGGAGATCTGGAAGATTTTGTCTCTGCTTTCTCGCAGCAAAACATTGTGATGATAAACTTAATGCAAAGCTTTTCTGGCAACTCACAAGGCAAACCTCAACTTCCCAGCATTCATTTCAAGTGCAGCAGTGTCTCACTTCAGCCAAACCCCAAATGTTTCTTTTTCTTCATGATATCAAAGAACTTTGGCTTGCCTTTATTATCTTAATAATCATAGGACACCATAAAGCAGGAAGGAAACACAAAGACTTTATCAAAGCAGTAGGTTTCTATCAGGTCCTGTTGATACAGCAGTATCAAAACAGTAGTGAAATAATTGTGTTTTCTCTTTCTTCCAACAAGCATTATTTTTTTTTGCAGGAGAAAAAACAGCAGGGAAGGAATGACACAGGGATTGGATGCACCTCACTGGTGGGTGCCATCAGCCTCATCCTCATGAGAGCAAAGCATGCCATGGTGATCATGAAGGTTTAGCAGCCAAAATAACCCAAGTCCAACCGACTCTAGTCCAGCAAACTCAACCTTTGCAGCAGAGCAAAGGTCTCTGTGGTGCTTTTGCTCTTCAGCAACACTACTGCTCCCTGCAAAGCCACCTCTGATGCATCAGCCCTTTGCTGCTGTTACTGCAGTGCAGACACATGCTTTGTTAGCCAGGGGCAGCCTCAGCTCACCCAACCTTACTATGGCTATGTAATGCTACAATGGGATGATAATAGCAGGGTGGCAAAGTCTTTGGCTACAGCAAATGAGAACAAACCCAAATGCAGCAGCCACAGGTGCAGAAATGAAGAAAATGAGCTGCTTACCTTTAGAAGGCCTCAGGTAGGCAGGGATCTCCAGTAAGAGATCCCCTCGCCTCCACTGCCAAGCGGGTAGGGAGATGAAGGGGTGACACCAGCATGCTCCCAGCTCCCAGACATCTGCAGCCACCTCCCATTATTGAGCTGACAATCAAAAGAGTTTTACAGGAGTGGGGAGTTCTGCTTGGGGTGTGGGGTTAGGTGCATAAGATGGCTTTTGGGAATGGGAGAAAAAAAATTGCAGAAAAAAAAGCAAACTGGTGCATAGAGAGACAGCTGCAGCCATGCACACCAAGAACGCCGCTTCTCCAGAAAATGAGGTTTTGATTCCTTTTCAATTTTGCTAAAAAATGACAAATAAATGTCTTAATATTAATAAAGGAAAAAATAGACCTTCCATTGGTGCGAATATATAATGCGATTTGACATAGAGAATGGAATTAAATTAGCGAAATACAATGGGCTGGAAAGAAGATCTGCTTTCCCTTAGAAGATTGGCATCGGCGCGGAACCAAAGGAGGGCATTTCACGCTGGGATGCAGCAGGATCTCACTTGGCTCCCAGCATCGCCAGCTCTGTGCTGCGACCGAATACTCAGGTGGAGAAATTTGGCATGAAACCCAACCATGGGCCAGCTGAGGACCCACAAAGCTAACGGGGTGATGTGACCGCATCCCTCAGAGGGCTCAGCGCTTTCCCCTGTACATCTGTCTGTCTCGTGTACGAAGGAGGGAGGTGCGTGCGCCGTTGAGGGGATAAGATCTCTAGGCACGAAAGGGCCTGGAGTAGAGTTCAGATGGCCTTGAGAAATGGCACTTGACATCAGGGATGGAAAGCAGACTCTGAGGCTATGACAGATGCCATCTGAATGCTGACGATGCTGCTGCAGAAGCGCTGCCATGGCAGCCTGCCCAGGGGCCGCCACCGCCGCCCAATCCAACAGCTCGCTGTCAGCCCCAACAACCCATTTCCTATAACCTCGCAGGCGTGCTGCATTGTTGCATTTTGTAATGGCGTATTGATTAGCCAATCACTCCAAATTTTAGTACTGTGCCTACAAGATAATTAAATTATCTGCCTTTGTTTAAATTGTAATTTTATTTACTCTTGATTCTACTATATAAAATTCTGCAGGCTTACGGATTGTTATGCGACTTATTAGCGTTTAACTCCAGTGCTAATTTTCAATACTCCATCACCATGAAGTATTAAGTAATTGCTACTGTTTATTCTCTGTGATTGCGGTGCGCTTTGGGTCTGCACATAGCATCACGAGCACCTGGCGGGTTCCAGCTCTGCTGCACGATGGCCCCAGCAGGAAACTCGAGCACTTGGCATGCACTAATTATCTCTTCCCATTTTGTTTTTCTCCTTTTAGTCTGGTTGGGACGTGGAAAATGTAACCAGATCCTTCAATTTATGGAAGGTGGTGCCGGTAAATGCAGAGGTGAAGAACTGGGATGACGTCCCCAGGGTGTACTGGATCTCACAACCACAGAATCATAGAACCACAGAATTGGGTTGGAAGGGACTTCAAAGACCATCCAGTTCCACCCCCTGCTGTAGGCTGGGTGCCCCCTACCAGATCCGGTTGCCCAAAGCCCCATCCATGGCCTTGAGCACCTCCAGGGATGGGGTATCTACAACTTGCCCTACCACTATCACACCTCCTACACGTAAGCTCCCCTCAAGTACAAGAAGGCTTCAGTGTTAGGGTTCTCCCCAAAGCCTTCTCTTCTCTGAGCTAAACAAGCTCAGTTCCCTCAATCCTTCTTCACAGGAGAGGTGCTCCAGCCCTTTGGTCATCTTCATGGCCTCCTCTGGACCCAACAGACTGCTGGCTCTGAGACCTGCTGCTGTTTTTTGGAGAAAGAATGGGAAACCAGCCCAGCCACGGAACAACACAGCTGCCTCCACAAAGAATGCAGAGATTTTTGTGAGTTTGGAGTGATGTGACATGAATTATTTTTCATAATTAACGAGAGTGTTGATTTTACATGGTAGGTGTTCAGGTACTCTGGTGATCCGTAGCTGTTAAACACCCAAAGGTAATTCTAAATGCTGTTGATCTATGTCTATTCTCAAGGGATGACTAATCTACATTTCTCTTCTCCCTCTGCAATTAATCCCTGGATAATCTTATCTGCAAACACAAATTTGGTACCTGGGGGCAGATGATTCACGGATCTGCAGCAGAGATTCGCTCCGGAGATGAAATTTGCCTCCCCCGGTGACATCTCCCCATCACATTGAGCCCAACCAGCTTTCAGGGGCTGTTCCCCCACCCTCACGGGCAACAGAACTGCATTGCAACCCCAGCACCGACCCCAACTGCATCCCTTGTTGTCACCACATCCTCTCTTCTGAGCTTCACAAACACAAATCCCCCTTGCCCACATGGAATCCTATTGCAGAGGTCACCATTCCACCTCCCCCTAGAGCCTCAATGAATCACTGAATCATTAAGGTTGGAAAAGATCTCTAAGACCATCGAGTCCCACCATCAACACATCACCACCATGCCCAGTACTCATGTCCCTAAAACACCTCCGAAATCTGCTTCCCCTCCACTTCTCCTCTCTCAGCACCGTGTTTTCCTTTGTGTCCCCCTGCACCCTCCCTGCTTTAATTCTGCACCAGCACTGTGTCCATCCAGGAGGCTGCTGTGCTGCGTGAGCCATTATGGGAACAGAAAAATGAATAATTATCATTATTATTAATGCACTCAAGCTACCAAGTGGTGAAAAATTAGCTGGTCACCAAGGCAGCAATGGAACACTTGTTAATTTTGGGGGGTGTTATTCCCATGCCATACATGCCCTCATTCCCACTCTCCTTCAGCATAGCCATAGATCACATAGCAGGGTTTGTGAAGCCCTATTCAACAGTGGCTGATTTTACAAGGCACACAGTAATGCTTTCCTGGGCCTCAGAGACTGTAATTCAGTCCTCAGGATAAAGCCAACTAGTTTGGTTGCACTTTAAAATAAGTGTCAGCAGTTCATGCCTAATTACTCCTGAATTAGCTAGGTGATTCATCAGGTCTGATTATGAATGCATAATGAATTTACCGAATCCACATGTATTAGTGAGATATTAATTCCATATGAAATCCCACAATTCATTCATGTGCCATTTGTTTTCATTCCCTTCTTTTAATAAGCTAATTAGTTCAAATTATTTGTACTTCACTAAAGGCTTGAAACACATATAAGGAATGATTAGCTTAAAACTCAGTAAATGGGCAAGTATGCAGCCTACATTAATTGTGACGGAAGGTTCATAAAGAATTATTATCTCTCAGCCATCTCTGTTTGCAGTAATAATAATAATGTCTAATCGTGACAAGTGGATAAAACATTGTGAAGCCCCTAACGAATGCAGCTGTACATGAATGACTAAAATGAATATCTCACAGCTCGACGTCTGCCTTTGAAGTCAAGCTCAGCAGAAAGTTTTGTCTCTCGCCAACGGAAAACACGACCACAGTGCTGGGGTGGATCCACCCGGCTTCCTCAGCAAGACACCCACCAAGCAAAAAGCAAAGCAAAGGGGCTGCAGCAGGGGGAAAAACAAAAAGGAAGCTGCTACATCTTTCAGCTGTTCAGCTGCTGGGTAGGATTGCTGAGCGGTGGGACGCCTCGCCCTACACAAGGCTGCAGGATGCAAACTGACTCTTATCCTTCCTCCCTTTGCTCCCTCCTTTCCAGCTGCACGGTGCCCTGAGCACTGCTGGAGCTCTGTCCCTGTTCACAGACCTTCAAAGATCTCTTCCAACTCAATCCTATGATCCCATGAAACCTGAGCAGGGAGGGATGCGCTGCTGCCCCTCGGGACTCATGATGCTCCTCTGCTCCTACGCATGGCAACGCTGCACCGCACATAGCGCTGCCTGCTGGGATGCCTTCCCCCTGTCCTGCCTCCTTCCAACATCACACACAAAATGTTTCAGTGCTCAGCACATATATTTTATTCATTCACACTCTAAATTCCAAGCCCAATGCCTTGGAGGAGAAGAAAATGAAAGAGACACGTGTGGGGAAGGCAGGTGGAAATGCAAGTAATGGATTGATCGACTTTCCAGGTGCTTTGCTCGGCAGCCCCAGAGGTGAAAGCCTCCCTTTGACTCCCAGACTCAAAAGCCATCGATCTCTCCTTAAACTCCTCTCTTTGCATGCACGGCATAGGTAAGCATCACTGTGTGTGATGAAAGATGTACAAGGTGGTGATCAAAAGGAGCGCCCGCCGGCGGCACAGAGCCCAGGAGCTGAGCAGGGCTGGCACTGCGTGCGGCACATCGGGGACACGGGGTGGGAACAAAGTCACTCTGGCACCCAGGAGGCTTAAGAAACGTGTGAGCCTTCCTGGGGAGTGGGAACAAAGGGAAAAGGAAGGATTTCTGCAGGGCAGGCAGGCTCCTGGGTCTTTTGCTTGTGTTTTTCTGCAGAATAGGAATCCAGACTTCCAGAGGTTGGAACAAGAAGTTAGGGGGAGCCGTGGCTTCTTGCAGGCAAATGCCAATGCAAGCAGTTTGTCAGTATGCACCACAGAAACTCATATCAACTGCAAGCATTCTGCAAACACTGAGCCAAGTCACCGCATTTATGTCTTGCACCGCTCTGCCGAGAAGGCTGCAGTTGAGGGGAGGTCACAGCATTTAAGTACCCGAAAAAGCCCAGCATTGTTTAAATTTGGATAGAGGTGTGCAAGACATCCAGCCACAACACCCACCATGCCCCTAAGTGGGCAGTCTGATAGGATTTCTGCTCAGAGAAGCCCTGTGAGCACCACATGTGGGTGCAAGACAAGAGGATTGGATGTGGTTAACATGGAGATGTGGTGAGCTGTACAGTGCCTTTGTTTCTTCATTAAGTTTTCTATGTGTGACCCAGTTGATCTGGGCAGTTCAGGTGAGCATGGCAGCCTTGCAGGCTGCATTCCCTCTGCAGAGGGGAAAACCACAACAACGTAGTGCTGTACATCCCAGGGGGATGATGCTCATAGAACCACAGGATTGGGTTGGAAGGGACCTCAAAGATCACCCAGTTCCAGCCCTGTGCTGTGGGCTGGCTGCCCCCATTTGCTCAGAACAAAACACGCACAATGCAGCCGCCATCAAAGGTGTATGAAATATAGCAAACAAATTAAAATAAACAGTGGAAGATTAAAAGGAATAAAGGCAATCAGGCAGTCTGCTGCTAATGAATCCAACAGCAGCGAAGCCCATTTCCTTCTGCTTTTCTACAAACAATTTACAGAATAAATGTATTTTTGAGGTATTCAGATCGGTCTGTATTAAGATGCTTGATAAACAGTTTCTGGGCAAAGACAGGCAATGAGAGCCCTCGAGTACTTTCTGAAGCACTAATATATTAGCTTGCACCATCACTCTTAACGAAGACAAAGTGCTTGTGATGGAAGTGAGTTAAAATCTGGGGTGAGGTTTGCAGGGGAGAATTATGGCAGAGCTGGAATGAAACTGAAAAGGCTGTGTGTAATTAAATGGAGCACACGGTGCCAGCCTTGTGTTTGCAACATGTGCATGTATTACTCCACCTAAGAGGAGACATTAATAACAAAAAGAGCGTGGTATCCTGCGAGAAGATTCTCCAGCACAAGGCGGCTTTTCAGAAGGCTATAAACCACAAGATGGTGGTGAAAGCACTCCAGGAACATAATGGAATTCTGCTATTGGAGCCACCACGGTGCAAAGAGCAAAGAACGTTGCTTGATGCAAGAACCACACACTGAGCTGCAAAACTCAGGCTGCCACCGCCTCCTGGGTAAGGGGAAAATGCCATTGGCACCAGGCAATGCACCAGGGCATGGAGCAGGAGCACCCAAACACCCCTTTGGAAACCCTGAACTCCACAGTTCACCAGCTGTTGGAAATAAGATACAGCCCCGCCGCGTTTTGATAACTGTGAGAGCCTGTAGACATTATGCTAATTCCTCCAGAGCGCTGTGAAGAATAAGGCCAGGACTCCGAAGGCAGGGAGTTTATAATTGCTTTTTAATATATTTTCTGAATTCGTTGTGCATGCGCTATCTGTCCCAGGGGCTGAGCTGGCAGAGGGGACAATGTCAGGTGGAATAAATAGGATCTCATAACTTTAGTCATTCCGTATTAAACAGCGTCGAGCGGCGCAATAAACAGAGAGACCGGGAAGCACATGCAGTAAGGAAATAATTCAAGCACTGTGCATGCAAATCTTTCACTCTCAGATCACCCTCATTAATCACCTCACGCTCATTTATACACTTAAAGAAGCTATAAACAAAGGCAGAGATGGTTCCTCTCATTATTAGTTTTTTTATTGAGTTAACTTCCCGAATATTTTATAATAATAGTCACGGCTGGTGATGGAGTTGCCCGCTCTAACCAGCTCATAAAGCTCCCCCTGCTCCTCCTGTCTTTCTGTGATATAGGTGGTTATACACATTATGAAGCTTATTGAGTAAAAGAGGGAGAAAGACAACTCAGCTCCATCATCCTGCTGTCTCACTGCCCAGGGATGGGGTCAGCGTCCCTGCGAGTCCTCCAGAACTGTGGGGATGTGGGCAGTGGGCACGGTGGGCTGGGGTTGGCTTGGGGATCTTAGGTCTTTTTCCAGCCTTAATGATTTTATGATTACTCATGGCCCTATTGGGTTCAACACTTTGATATAAAGACAAAGCAGATGGGGAGAAGTAAGGGGGAAGATGGATGGAAGCCGCAAATCCAAACCCAAAGCCAAATAAGTGTGGAAACTCCCTGCATCTTTCAGTGCACATCCCTCCAAAAGCAGAAAGAATGCCTGGAACAAAACAAATCTTTTTCCCTTCGCTGAAAGACTGGAAGCCATTGTGTTCACCTACAGCCCTGGCACAAAGCAGCTGCGTATAGTGGCACAATGACCATGGCTGCAGGCTGCATCATTAGGGGAAGGTACTGCTGATCTTTGGTGACACTCTGCCCATGTCACGTAGTGTTACACACTCTCCTCTCTCTCCAAAGAGGCCTCAGCTCATGTTTTAATTATTATCTGCTGTGTTATCTGTATTAAGCAAGTGAAAGCCCACCTGCAGTCAAGCTAGCAAAAACAAAAGAGAAGCTGCAGAAGATTGCTTTGGCCCTAAGGGGCAGAAATAAGCAGAATTCAGCAAAAATAAGGGAATGGCTGAGGCACGGGGGTAAAGGCAGCCCCTCCTGTGCCCTGACCCCATGGCATCCTCCTCCCCCAATGGCACAACTCACTGCCCCGCAGCCTCTGTGCCCTGCCCAGCACCTCCTGCACCGCCTCGTACAGAACTCTGCCAAGCACGAAGATGAAGTGATGTTAACTTAGTCTAATACGAGGCTCGGTAATAAATTGCATTAGAAGCTGCTGGAAGCGGGCGACTGCGCCGCTGCGGAGTGTCAGGTGGTTGGCAGCACTAGCACAGATCGGGGGGGAACTTATCATCTAATTAGAAAGGATAAAGCATATTTTTTCAGTGTGGTTACATGTGGTAATGAAGCATGCAGAAAGCCACGCAAGATAGATGGGCACTCTCACTGCTGAAGCTGAAAACTTGCTTAACTTAATCGCCTATTTATTACGTTTATTCCCTGAGCATACAAGGCCCCGCTAATATCTTCCAGCCCGTCCTGTGCTGTGCAATTAAAGCTGCTGCAATGTGTTTGCAAACCTACAAGGGTTACGTCGGGTTGTTTTTGTGGGAGCTCCTGCATGGGGCATCTCTGCCGCCCTGCAGCCCCAGTGGCCATCAACCCCAATGGGCTCAGCATTGCTCGCCATCTCAACCCCAAATGGGACATTTGTTGGCAAGCTCGATGCTCCCAGGAAGAAAACGCTGCCGAAAGGCTCTTTTGATGGCAGTTTTGCAGCCAGCCCTACTTATCCTCTCTTAATCCATTTGTCACAACAATTGCCGGAAAACTTTTCTCTCCGGCGCCTCCAGAGCTGAGAGAGAGGGATGAAAAGTAAACTTATGCAAGGATGGGGTTTAAGCATCCCATTAAGATTAACTTATCTGCAGTAATTGACTTAACTAAGGGATTTTTAATGCTTTTCAAGGTTTTTCAGAAGAAGGTTTTGCAGCAGCCAGGAGGAAAGATGCTCCTAAAAAAATATGTATATAGCACAAGAAGTCCATAGCTAAGACTTTCTAAGGCACTGATTCCAGGGGATTTAATAAGAATGTAATTTGTATAATTAACCATTCATCACTGTCAATTTCATTAAACGAATGCCAGAAATATTACCTTCACCAGCACGACCTAACAGGATTGGAATACATTATAGGAAAAATGAACACTTAGTGGGTTTTCTTCCCTCTCCCTCGCTTCCGCTGCCTGGGTTCCGTCTGTCACAAGGAGATTTTACAAGGCTGTGAAATAATTTAAAACAGTAGTAAATGAAACCGACTAAAGAAAATGTGTGCGTTTTGGTAACTCACCCTCATTATTATGTATGAAAGTTCAAGTCAAAATGTTTTCACTCGCAAGGAGAAAAAATAGAAATGCCTGGAGGAGCTCCGTCTGCGGGGCTGCGGTGCTGCTGAGCCATCTGCCCAGGTCCCCCAGGCTGCTCCTGCAGGACGAAGGCAGCTGGCACTGCACCACGAGGGAGAGAAAGGGCTCTGTGGGGAAAAACGCTTCCCAAAAGCTGAGTTTTAGTGGCTTCCCCTCTGAGGGATTGATGCCCAGAGTCTGGGGAGGTTGCCTTGCAGGGCTCTGGCGTGCGCTTCTCATTCTTGCTTCTGGTGAGCAAACCCACTCATTCTTCACCTCCAAAATAGATCATTCTCTCGTGGGGAAAAATAAAGGAAGATTCCCCTGGCAGGTCTGATGGTTTTCCCATTGATCAGCCATTAGAGGGCAACATCGCATAAATTCATCACACCACCAAAAAAACCCAGCCAACAAAAACCATGCCAAAAAGGGACACGAGCATCCAGGGGAAAGGATTTCCATTGGAGGCAAGTGGGGAAACATTGAGATTCCCACTTGTGGACAAGTTTAATGCCTTCATATGTGAGAAATGGGGAAGAACCAGGAAAACACAGTTGGATTTTTTTTCTTTCCTGTGGGTTTCTGCGCCTTTGTCTCGTTTGAAATGCAAACGAAGCTTTCTGACAGCGCTCACTGAGCCGGTCGCGGTGGTGTGATCACATGGAGGAGGAAGGAAGCGGTGCAGGAGCAGACAGACAGATGGGATGCGGGAGAGATGAAAGGATGCTTGCAGACCAAGAAACCCAATGTTTATAGAGGCTCTTTGGGATAAATTCACCACTGGGGCACAGAGGAGACTTCAGCTTCATTACAATTAAGCACAAGTAATGAAAATAAATACCAGTGATATTTAAAGAAGGCGAAACCTCAGTATGTCTGTAGCATCACCCTCTGAGCGGCACCAAGGAACAGCTGATGGGAAAACCTCATTTTCTCCCTACCAACCCTGCAAGAACATCCAGCTTTCTCATGAAAACTGACCTTTTTTGACTTGTTTTTCCATAATGCACAAAGGTAGCTCCTCATTTCCCAAAACCGAGTTCCTGTGTCCCTCCCATAGAGCTTCCTGGGGCAAGTTGTTCCCTCTGTCCCTCCTGTCCCCACTATTCTTCAACACAATCACATTTTTTCCCATTTGAAACAACAACGTGTTGCTGCTGTCTAGCTTAAAAATCCAGAACGAATCAACATTTCAAGTCAAAACGTCAATTCAAAACAAATGTTTTCATTTAATTTCCTGTTAAAATGTCATCGCTGCTGGGTTATTTTTGGTTGGGGGAAGAGAGAAAGCTTTGAAAAACAAGGACTTGGAATGGAAAAATAAATCCAGGTGACAAGGCTGACTCCCACTGCATTTCTGCTCCTGCATTTCTCTTGGCACAGCTGCCCAGAGAGTGCAGGGTCATCCCTGGGGGTGTTCCAGAGCCGTGGGGATCTCAGAGGTCCTTTCCAACCTGAATGATTCTACAGAGCCCTGAGATCAAACCACTGGTCCCACATCCCCTGGGGCTCCCAGCAGCAAGAGATCAAACTGAAACTGAGATTTTCTGCTTGAAGCTCCTTGTAGGAAATCTGTGGGGTTTCCAGTGGGATTTATTTCACCTGTTAAAAGCCACGGGGATGCTGATGGGATGCACTACATGGGACCCCACTGCCAGCTCCTTTCCCAGCTGCGGTGCTGACCACGAGCCCGCCAGGCTCACAACAGCTGCAATAACTCACAGCAGGGCTGGAGACGGACAGTGATATCGAGGTTGTATTAAAATCTTTATGATTTCACCATTGCAAGAATACACATTGATTTGCAAGATGATTATTATTATCACGATTTTATTTCCCTTCTAAATCCAGGAGGGAAAGCAAAGAGAGGCAGAAGTTGATCATGTCAGATAAGCGCTGAGCAGAGAGAAGCGGAAAGGCAGATGGGATGCAATGTTTATGAGCTCTGCCTCGTTCTGTTTGCTGCCTCTCTGCTGTCAGCCCAGTGAGTCAATCTCCCTTTGGATTAAAGATATCAGGAGGGAGAGAAGTGCTGACAGCACCCATGGCATCAGAAGGGGCCCCCAGCCCCATCCGGCCAGCACGCATCAAGCAGCAATTAGCACACAAATCATGGAGGTGTCCAACTGGCCCTGGATGGGGGGAGCTGTCAGCCCTGGTAGGGCTTCTGGGGATGGGAGAGTGAGGGTGGATGCTGGAAAGGGTCCTGCATCGTACCAGCATTGCAGGATGGATGGGGAGGACACCCAGGTCCCCAGGCACTGCAGCTCTGCATTCTCTGGTGAAAGATGGAGTGAGGAACAAATACATAAAGGGACAGGAGAGAAGGATTTACTGCCTGCTAAAGGTGTGGAGCATTTAAATTTGAAAGATAAATAATTTTATTTATGTTGATGCCAAAGTAAGGAAGATACATGACTTTCTTAAGAATAACTCCTGTCTCCTCAGACCGGTCAATGCTGAAAAGCATGTAATGATTTTTTTTTTATTATTATTTTTATTTTTTTTTCCCTTATACTCGAAGATAAATGTGCACTAACGGCTTCACATTGCCAGAGCTGTAAATTAGGAAGTGGGGAGTGATGGTTTTGCACCCATCCCTCCACCTCCTGAGCTGCCTCATTGGACTTCTAGCAAACTCATGTTGCTGTGCTGCTCCTGCCAGGGAAAAGCCCTCTTCTCCCATTGTAAAGGCCTTCAATAATTCTCATTTTCCCACTCCTATTGGGGCTGTGAGCACACCATGACATAAGGCGTATGGGCTGCTAGAGGCTGGCAGCATCACAGAGAGGGAAAACAGGGAAAAAGGATGGAGTGAAACCAGGGGAAAGGGAAACGATACATTCAGAAAAAGGCACTGTGGGGAGGATCTCCAGTAGGAAGATGGGGAATCCGGGGACGTGAGGAGGGGGGGGAGGGCTGGGAAGCACTGCAGCCCCAGTTTGTTTTGGTGATGCGCAGCAGGGCTGCCACTTGCAGCACGAGCAAACAGCCTCCCACGTTCCCTCTGTGTTGCACAGTGCCAGCTCATGGCGTGCCAAGATCTGCTCAGCTTGGGAAGTCAAAGAATCACAGAAGCATTGAATCATTGTGATTGGAAAGACCACTGTGATCATCAAGCCAACCACTGACCCCTGCTTCTGACCATGCCAGGCTCTAGACTGCATTACTCAGTGTGACATCCACCCTTTGCTTGAACACCACCACTCCCTGGGCAGTCTATGCCAATGCCTTATCACTCTGAGAGGAAATTCTTCCTAGTATCCAACCTGGGGACAGCTTAAAGCCATCATCTCTTGTCCATCCACTTTGAGAACCTCTCCAAGCCACCTCTTCTGCAGAGAGAGGAGATGTGGGTGGCTTTGCACGCTCTGCAAGTTGCCCATGTCCATGCTGCCATTCCCAGAACGCCAAATAATACCACGCAAATGTGTCTGAGCACCCCATGGTGCAGGGGTTCGGATGGGCTGCTCTGCTCCTTGCAGAGAATGGAAGGTACCTCCAATGCCAGGTGTGGGGTACTGGTGCTATCATGGCAGCCAAGCAAAAGTGTTCATGCCATCTATCTTCTTTCCCAAGGAAAGAGAGGCTGATGCAGAGTTTCCTGAATCATCAGAGTACTCTGCTTTGAGATTTATTTATTTCTTCCTAATTCAGAAAACTCAACAAATGGCCAGTGGCAATGTTTTCTAAACGAAGTGACTGTAACGTGAAAAATAAACTGTTGAGAAATAACCCCACGATGCTGCTAGGAAATGTGCTAACTTGGTTTAAGAAAAAAAAAGGTGTGAGCCATGCAAAACAATTCTCATTTAGCTCCTCAGCACACCAAATATTCAAAACAAAAACACAACCATCACAAAACCAACAGTTCTGGTTGAAATTCGGTCTCAATTTGCCCTTTCTTCTGCCAATGCCCATAGGGGCTGCATGCAGCCTACAGTGAGCAAACACTAGAAAATGCCACCAGTGAGTTGGAAAAACCCTAAATTTGCCATTTCTCACCCCAGCAGGGCTGGTACCCAGGGATGCCCCCAAATCTCCCTGCTCATAAAGGGGAAACGCTTGAGAGCAGCGCTGGCAAAATCTGCATAAGGGTGAAGCCAAGCCCAGCCATCAATTGGGCAAAACAGCAAACGTGGCAGCTGAGGAAGGCAGCAGCATCACAGGCGTAAACTCCTCAACGGCACACAGATGGGAGGGAGAGGGTAATCTTCTGGAAAAGCCTCTAATTGTCTGCCTACACTAATAATTTCAGCAAGCGCTCCCCCCGTCCCCCCTCCCGCGTATAATTACACCACTCCATCTGTCTATCAGCAGGTTTTTTACAGCTCCTCACGGCAGCCCGGCTCTCATCTTTGCAGCCAGACGAGGTTTTTCCCAAGATTTAAGGACGCTTCTGACACACGTCCCAAAGACAAGGCTCTGGGGACAGCAAATCCCTCTCCCAGGCCGGCTAAGACTCTATTAAAAAAAGTCATATAATCGCTACAAGCTCCGTTACGGTGTCAGTGCAGGAGGGGTGGAGGGGCTGCTTGGTTTCCAGTAAATTTGCTGTTTCTTTTTGTTTTTTTTCCATCCTGAAAACCTTCCTTATTTCTCCTCTACCCCCATCTACCCAGTAAATGTGGCTGATGTCCAACTGCTGCAAGCACTGGAGCATTATAAGGGCACACAGAGAGTGCGGGAGGGTTATTTGATAGGTATGCCATGATTTGGGTCGCTCTCTCCCTTTCTTGTGCACCTGAGGATACCCAAAGTGAGGAGACGTGGCACCATAGGATGGTCTCCTCATGTGCAACCCCATTTGGCTACAGAAGTGGGAAATTCAGTGCCTTTGGGGTCAGCTCTGCAGCCTACAGACTTCAGAGCACTCAGGTCCACCATGCTTAGGGATGCCTGCAAAGGGCATGAATGTCACAGTGGCTCTTTGCAAACAAGAAATAAATGCAGATGTATGCATAACACCACTGCGCACTGAGCATGAAAGGTCTGTTTGAACAAGGTAGCTATAGTGAAATCATCTCCACATGTTTTGATCATTTTGCAACATCAAGGCTAATTTTTCAATATCACGGTGCTTTTTACAACAAATGAATTGCATGATTTGGTATTTTCTTGGTTTTTTTTTTAAGACTCTCTCATGAGGAGCCTCCCGATGAGGCATGTCAAAAGCTATCCATCCGCCCATCTTCCCATCTGCAACCCCAGCCACCAAGATGTCACGCTGCAATACGCCAGCCTGCAGGCTGGGAAGGGAAGAGAAACCAAGGAAAGGCAGATTTCACTGCAAATTAGGCCATGCCACAGAGCTCTTACTCAGACCAATGGGACAAATCTACCATCCACAGGTTGAGTGACAAAGAGGTGCATCACTTTGACTCCTCCTTAATGCTGAACTTGGAGATCAGCCCCCAGCAAAGCTGCACCATGGATGGAAACCCACTTTGAGGTTGCTTTCCTTCCCCAGAAGGACTCAAATGCTGGTAGCTGCTGCGTGGCACACGGGAGGGAATGCATGGTGATATGTGGCTTTGAGGATGTTCAGCAAATACCTCAATTAGAAGAACAGGACTGGAAGAAAATGCATTTTTTGGCCAAGTTTGCTTGCACTCAAACTTTCCCAAATCCATTCATTTTACTCCTGAAGGTGACTGCAATCCCACCAGGGCTGCATCAACTTGACAGAGTCCCCTACAACTGAGCTTTTGAGGCCTTTCTTCTCATCCAAACCCATTTGTCCGAGCTTTTTTTTTCCACGACAGCAAACTTCTGGAGAGATTCTTTCAATGCATGCAACTAATTGGACAAAACATCTCCAGATGACTATCAATAATAATCCCAGAAGAGGCCAGATATCTAATAACAGTGTGATGTAACGCTTTGTGGCAGCAATGCCGAGAGAGCCCAGAAGATCCCAAAGATCCAGGGCTGCTCATGACTGTTTCTGGAGTCACCTGCTTAGAGAACCATACAAGGGGTTGGAAGATACTTTAAAGACCATAGAACCACAGAACGGTTGGATTAGAAGGGACCTCAAAGATCATCCAATTCCAGCCCCCAGGATTTGCAGTCCTACGAAGCTGGGTAAAACTCCAGTCCCTTCTCTTGGTTTCAGATGTCCACACCTGGCCTGTTTGGGTCTTTCTTTTTGGGTTCCAATGGGTTGCCAGCAATGCTCACCAAGCACCCCGGAGATGCACATTTCCATTTCTGAGTGGACAAAGAAAGGCACGTTTTGCACTGTGCAGAGACCTGCAGGAAAACATCCAAACACTCTGCCACCCTCCCAGGCATGGTGCAAGGCAGCACTGTCATAGAATCATGGAATCATTATGTTTGGAAAGACCAAGACTAAGCTCACCAAGTCCAACCATCACCCCATCACCCACACCCATGTCACTCTGTGGCACTGGATGCAGCTGCAGCACACAGCATCCCAACATCTGAATCCCTTCGCAGTGCACGCCGTGTGCTGCAGCTCTGACACCACAAACCACGCTCTCCATGCACCACCCATCTCCTCAGCCCACAAATAAATGTATATAATTATCCCCGCAGTCATCGTGGTTTTTTCCTTTCCCCTTTGCTAATGTTTATCACATTTTCTCCTGGCAAATTGCAGCGCTGCATTGCTTTTGGAAGGAACAAAATGAGTCTGTGAAGTCAAGCATCGGAAAGCATCACAAGTCTGAAATAAATAATATCAGAATAATGATCCCCTAATAGCACAGATTGTTTGTTGCTGTCGGTTCCTTTTTTTTCTCATTTTTTTTTTGGCTGTTGTTTGTGCTAAAAGAGCACCCGGTTGGGATCCTTGTTTTCTTTTTCAAAGCAGCATTAGAAGGGGAAGTAATTAAATTCCGATTACAGACAGCAGTTGCTCCCCTGCTCGGATTCCTATTTCCTTGCAAGGCCAAAACGTCCCCAGCAACAATGTCTGAAAAGATGATGCTGACCCCAAAGGACCCGAACTGTCTGGATAACAGAGAAGGGAACCTTTTGCCTTTGGAACAGCAAGGCAGGACTTCAGGCAGAGCTGTTTCCACAGCAGTTTGCAGACAGCGCTGTGCCGGGAGGGCACTGCAGCAACACGGACACTTGGAGGGCTTTTCTTTCCTCCTGTGGCTTTCCAGCAGTGAAGCAGCAAATTTTCTCAATGCTAACTATGACTTTGAATGACCTGGGGGAGCAGGGTGCGCAGTGGCACCCAGGATGGGAACAGGGCTGGGACCCTTGGAATGGCCCCCCCGGCCTCCCAGCTACCATCACAGAAGGGGAACGAGCTCTGAAAGCTCCAGTTGGCATCTATGTGCACAGGGACTTGGGGAAATCGCTCCATAAATGGCACTCGCCATGAATAACCATCACCTTTCCCAGCTATTTCCTCTGTCGAAGCCTGCAGACACGGGCTGGAAGCTCCCACTGTGCTGGGAGAAACACGTGGAGAAAAAATAACCCACATGTAATTAAGTGTCTCAAGTAAAGAGTTGATTTAGATTTAATAAGAGTGTTATTCTAAGTCAAACAAATGCCAATTGATTATTAAGAACCTCATTACTGGAGTGTAACACCTGTCACTGCCACGTTTTCTTTTTCTCCTTTTTTAGCTTCAGACTTGTTAAATCTCAATAAATACCCTTTTAATAATTAATCAGCATTTAATTAATGGGCGATATCGGTTGGGGAAGGTTGGTATGGCCTTCTGCATAAACTGCTTGAGTGCTACGGCATGAAGCAGGCCGGGAATGCAGCAGCTGCTGCAAGGTGCTGAGCACCACCGCTCAGTGCAGGGTGATGCTGGAGCTTCCCCCGGGGTGGCACCTGGGCTGCCCATGCTGATGCTGCCAAGTTTCTGCCCTGCAGCACCTCTCTGAGGCACAGACAGCTCTGGAGATGCTGGGAAGCCAAATCTCTCACGGCTCAAGGGACTGCCACTAGAGCAGCCAAAAATAAACAAACAGCAAACCCAAGGAATTAGAGAGATTTGTTTTGACACTTCAAGAAAAAATAACAGGGGGGCTTTCTCCCTCTTTAGTTTACTTTTCATTTCAAAATATCCCTCACTGTTAGTGAAACCTGTACACAAACTCTCGTTGCTAAGAGGGAACATTTCATCCGGGAGTTGAGCAAAACGTTCCATTTGATCTCAACCTCTTTTTTTTTTTTTTTTTTGTCTGGCTTGCTGGAAATCACGAAGAATTTTCCTTAGTTGCAACACAAGGCAAATTCCTCTCCAGCCTCATCCCTGGGTTTTCAGATCTCTAACAACACAGCTGCTCACACTGCTGCTTTGTCCTCCTACCCTCACACCTGCCAGCTGATGCCTTGCTCTGTTTCACCCAGGTACCCAAAAAAGGCAACCAGGGCTGTCTGGGCTCATCCCATCCTGACCATGAGGCTTTGTGGATCAACCCATCTACAGGACAGCTCTGGAAAGGAGACGCAAAAAGGCACTTGTCATTCTTTCTGTGTTCCATCCTTGTTCTTTTGATGCCATGGCAATCACAGAATCGTTTGAGTTGGAAGGAGCCTTTATGGCCATCTATAGTCCAACTGCAGGAGCCCTGCCTTGTCCCAGCTGCACAGCCCCAGTTCTCAGCTTGTCCTCACAGGGACACCTTCCATCCCTGGCATCATTTTGTGGCCCTGCTCCAGATGTTCTCCAACAGCTCCACATCTCTCCTGCACTGAGGACTCCCAACCTGGATGCAGTGCTCCTTCCTGCAGCAATATCCAGGCAGGTGGAGGACCTGGCAGCAGGGCGAGATGCCCCAGACTCTCTGTCCCAGCACACTGCCAGGTCCAACAGGGCTGCATGGATTCAGCCACCTAAGGGTTACCTTCTTATTTCCTTCCTGATTTATGTAAATGCCCGCACCGCGTCCTAATAAGAAATCAGTTCCTGTCATCATCTTTATTTCTTATTCCAAACTGCAACACTAAAACACTTCACGGTGATTACAAATAGCAAAGTTATTTTTTGCCAAGCCTTCGCATCAGAACTTAATAGCATGGTGTAATGCCACCCCGTGCTGATGTGTGGTATATTTAATATCCATCTTTCTTAGAAATAACAGTGCTCTGAAATTAGAAAGGACTTTAGCAGCGAAATAATTAATGTGGATAACCATCATAAATGCCACAAATGGAACAAATACAGATGGCAGTGAACCATGATTGCTAATACCCTAACCCGTTGTGACAGAACTTAAAATATTGAAACCTTTCTACCTGGAAGACAGTGGGAAAAGAGGAGGGGGGTTTCTAATTGTGTCATCTCTTCTCATTATCCACCACCCAGCCCTTGAGGCACGCACTTCACCTGCCCTCACAGCTGTGCTGGGCCCCATTAGCATCACAGCCTTGTTAGGGGTGGGTTCATCACAAGGGTTGTGTGGGTTAGCACAGAGCTGCAGGGATTCAGCACAGTCCTTTGCAGCAGGACTTGCCTGCAAGGCAGGACCAGTATTACATCCTACCTACCTCATTCAGACCTCGCTCTCGAGACAAAACCTCTCGGTGCAGCCCCACGGCCTCCTCACAGAACCTCAGCATCACTGAATGGTTGGATTGGAAGGGGCCACGAGTGACCCTGCTCTGCTCACCCACCCTTTGCAAAGCAAGCAAGTGAAGGCACGCACACCGAGGTAAAAGCTAATGCAGAAAGTGATTTTCCTAACATGTTTGCCTGGCAGACATGATCTGAGATGCTGGCAGATGGGTACCCTGGGGTACTGTGCTTTGTCACTCCTGATAAGGAGAAACCACCGCACGTCGTCCCCCTGCCCACTCGGAGAGGAATAACCCCAGCAAACCATCCTCGGGGAGCAATGCTGGGCTGTGCCCTGCAAGCATCCCAACAGCAGCAAAAAGTTCCCTTCCTCTTTGCTCTGGGAGTTTCCCCGTTAAACTCTGCACTCACAGAGGGGAGAGTGGAGCTGGCCAAGGGTTATTTATTGCGCCAGCGTGAAGTCATTGAGGCAGGAGGCGAGTGCAAAGCCGTGACATCTTGTGATGTATGGGTTAGGACAGCTTGGTGCTGAGAATGCCATCAAGTATTAATCTCAAGGAGATGCTACTGAACTCGAGAGAGACTTAACATCAGCGCGGAGAGATCAAAGATATGATATCTCTGGCAGAGCGCGCTATCAGAAGTGATCATAAGAAAAACAAAGGGGTCATTTTAGTGCCTTGTGCATTAGCAGAGTGACTTGTAGCCTCCGGGCAGAGGCAAACAGCAATTTTTCCTGAACCAAACCAATGTGCACATGGGATTTTTTGACATTTCTTTACATCTCATCGTGGGCTGCCAATAAACAGAGGCATAATAACGTCAAATCAGTTTTCCTTTGTAACTCGTGAGCTGCCCTCGGTATTTCTTCCCTTTCAGAGCTTTCCAGACAGCGCATGATACAAACTCTTAAGACCTCGAAACACCAAACTTCAGTGGTAAATGAATGCTTAAGCATCTAGGTCAAAACAACGCCGGCATGCTGGGAAAATTCCTATAGCAGGCTTTCAGCCGCTGCATTTACGAGAGGGTAAAAAAAGAAATCCTGTCATTACCAAACAGACAGTCATGTTGAGAAAGTGCTTTGCGTGGCATTGAATTCTCATCTAGGCACTAAAAAAATTGATTACGTTTAGAGGCAGTTGTTTTCAAAAGAAAATTACGCTTTTCCTTATGGAGGAGCGTGGAGTTGGGCTAAGAAAGAAGAAATCTCTACTCTCTGGCTCTCTGGCTTTTCTGATTCCGACAAAGCACAACACAGCTCCCAAACACCCACACCAGCAATATTTGGGGGCAGCTAGCCACTGAGTACAGCCCATCAATGCAGATCCCCACTTCTGGCCATCTCACTCTTACTGGGGTGGAAAACATAAGGGGATGGGGAGAGGTCTGCTGTCCCTGGGATGGGGCCAGCTTCCCCCAGGCCGGGATGCTCCATGGTGATGCCTTGGTGGCCATCAGCCCTCACTGCCATCACCGTTTCAATGGGGACTTGGCCTGGAGGTGATTGGGGTATTTTGGAGATGCCTGGGAAGCAACCCAAGTATCCAAACACTACCCAAAAAGCACCTTATGACAACACACAGCTAAGTGAAAATCCCATCTGCAACATTCCTTCTCTTTCACTCTCCCCTCCCAGTGCCAGAGGGGACAGTCCCACCGCATGCACCCGCTGTTGGGTGGGATGAAGGCCCCCCTGCGCCCACATCACTCCACAGCCTGCCGCCTCATTCCCCACTTTCTTCTGTAGCTGCCCAAACTTTCCAGGGGTCATTTCCCACTGCTTTTTAATTGCCTCCATTAGGTAACACCGTGCCCTGAAGGCCAGCTGGGGAAATCCGCTGTAAATCACAGTATTATCAGCGCTGAGGAGAATTCGTCCTCCCCAAGGACCGAGCTATTGTAGTCCTTGTACAGCAAGGGCAAATGGCACGGGCAATAATTAACAGATTTGCTCTGTAGCCCAAAGGTGTTCAGTGTTGGAGTCGAGACAAATCTGACACTGCTTTCTGGCCCTTAATTCCAACCGTGCTGCTCTGCCAATGGGAAGGGACCAAGTCATCTCCCCAACCGGGAGGGAACGCAGCACCCACAGCGCTGTTGCTCAGCGTGTTTCGCATGGCCTGAGTCCTGACCTGAACTTTCCAATTATGTGATGGGTTTTTTGCTATGTTCACGCATTAACACAGTGAAACACGTGCAGAGGGAGCGTGCTGAGGGTTAGAAATGGAGCAGCAGGCATCACTGAGAGCAATGGAGAGGCTGCAAGCCCAGGGAAGAGCAAGGAGGTGATGATTTGTGCTGGAGCATCCTTAGCAAGAACACACATGAATCTGACCTAGGTCTTTTAAAGCTGATTTGGGCAAAGCCAGGAGGAGCAGACAGCAAGGTATGGCCATCTCTGCCACCCCACTGATGGTGCTGCTGCAGTCCCATCATGGGGCTGAAGGGGAACCCTGAACATCCCTGGGAGAAGAGAGGCTCCACCTCTCCTTCAGCATCTCTCTCTCCAGAAAGTCTGCTCAGGAAGCAACCTGCCTTTCTGGCAAGGTCCAAGCTCTCATCAGCTTCCTTATGCCAACAGCCAAGCATGAGTCTAGTGGCCTCTGGATTGTCACATACCATAAAGTCTGAATCACTGCTGCTCTGCTTCCATCATCATTAGTATTCTTAAAAGGTTCCTGGAAACACTTTCATACATGGCTACGGGAGCTGTTTCTGCACTGTCTTGCAATTCAAATGCGAGTTTTAGCTAGGCTTTTGATGTGCTGTTTACTTTAATTATCGTTCTACCCCTGTCTGTTTCTTGCCACTGTGTCATTTAATATTTTATACATGTCCCTAACTCCCTGCTGCATCCCCGGTGAGCTCTCCTCCACGCTGTTCTCTGCCTCCATCCCACCCCACAACTTGCACCTGTAACTTTTCAGGGGCCGGCTGTAAACGAGATGTGGCATGTCGCTGAGATTATCCTCCCGCAGAGACTGCAGAGGGGATAAATAAACCAGGAAACAGCTGCTTCCCAAGCTGGCACAGGGACAGACGTGGCACCAGCTCAGTGCAGAGGCTGACCGGCAGATGCTTGCACCTTGTGCTGAAAGATGGCGATGCTCAGCAGCCGAACGGATGGTCAGATGTAAAGGCAATGGGGAAACGTGCCCACTGCCTGCACACCTGCCCAGGATGCAGTGGGAAATGTAGGAAATCCACTGCACTTTCATGATCGCTTCAGCCATGCAGATGTGCAACTGGTTCACATGCAAGGTGCCAGAAGATGGCACTCAAGAATGCGCAGCTCCATTCCTGGCTTTGTCAGCCCTATAAAGCCAATGATGTCTCCCTCTGGCTGCTTTTATATCAGCTCATTACACTAGGAAAACTTTGGTCTGGGTTCTGCACGTTGCTAACATTAGGGTTGTTAATTGGATATTCTTCCCCAGCTCTTTAGTGGCCAATCGAGGACACATCTCCATGGGCAGGGGATGTGTTTCCACCTCATTTCTGTGCTATGGAGCAGGAGGATAAGCAGACACCATGCCAACGTGGCCAAGTCCCACCTCCACCTGCATCCCTCCACTTAGGCATGCTGCTGACCCATCACCCAGAGGTCGAAGCAGATCCAGCATGTTTGGACTGTGTTTTGAAGACTCATTCAGCTGCATCAACCAAGACACTGTCCTAATGTTGCACACGCCCTCGTCATTAAATCTCCCCTTGGCAGGGAGGAATAAAATCTCTGTTCCCCACTTTTGCCTGCAAACACAGCAAGCGAAGGAACTCTAAGCCAAAGGACAAAAAGAGAACTATGGCCCCTATCATCCAACCCCTGGCGAGGGGAAAAAGGCAGCCAAAGGGCAGTGCAGGAGGAGCTAAAAAAAGGACAGCAAAGCAAAGCTCAGGGACCGGTACTTTGTTCACACCTAATATAGGCTCCAGGCCACGGCCGGGTGAGCAATCAATAACGCTGCAATGCAATGGAAGGATAAAAAGTCTTGAGGGACAGAAAGCCAATGCTGAACTCCAGGTAACTGTACTAAAGGGAGGCGGCGAGGCTGTGCCCAGCAGCTGTCATGGCAAGGCAGTGAGAGGTGGAACTGAAATAACTCAGCCCAAGGCTGGAGGCTGTTCCCTTCTCTTTGCTTCTTTGGGGAGAAATTGCAGCCAGGAATGTGAGCTCTGGCTTCAGGCTGCCACCACCCTGCTGAGATTCAGTGCAAGCAGTGCTTTTCCCAGATTTTGTGAGCACAAAGTCCTTCTCCAGGTCTGGGTTCTATGGGTGAACACACACTTGGGATTTATGCCTTTTCAGGAGCTCAGTGTTAGGGAACAGCCATAAACATCATGCCCCAAGGGTTGCAAGATCACTCCCACCACGAGCACCAGGAGGGTTGGAGCAAAAAGACTGAAGGGGATCTGTGGGCTGAAAGAATCTGTTCAGCCTCACGGGTCTGGCTGAGCAAAATGGAAAGAGGTCATTCTGGCCTCCACAATTCCTCTACTACTTCCACATAAGGCAGAGCAGCATTTTGATTTTTCCTCATTAATCAAACAATTTCTCTGATTTTACAGTGGGGCAACCCCTCACCTGCCCTTGAGTGCCCTGCCTTCACACAGCTTGCTCTGCATGGGCAGGAGGAGTGGGCTTCTGCTCTGCCTTCAGCATGACTGCCCACAGCCCCGCTCAGCAGTTCTTGGAGTGTCGGACAAATTAATTTATCACTCAATGAAATTGCACCGAGCATTAATGAAGCCATTTAGTATTCACACAGAACTTCCCTCCATTTCCACAAGTGCTCCATTGTAGTTCAGCATTTGTTGGGCAGTAATTAATGGTACTTAATCCTTAAATCCTTAAATTGTTTCTAATTTGGTAAGCAGCGGACTTGCAGCAATCCATTTCTTTGCTGCATTCCTCCTGTTTGCCTCCAGCACCTCCTTGGTGACCTTGGAGACCCTGCCCTGGGCTGCACACAGCTCCGAGGCTCCAACATCCTCTCACTTCTGTTCTCTCATTCTCAAGGATGATTTCATCTCCTTTATACCTGCTTCCCCACAGGTGTAACAGAGGGAAATGTTTATCCTCTCTCAATAACACAAAGAGCTCTGTGCTCCTGGAGCACTGCAATCAGCGCTGGGGAGAGCAGACACTTTCGTCTTCTGATCCCAACTATGCGTACGGGGACACAAGGGACACTGAGGCACAAAGCAGAAATCCTCAGTGAGAGAAGGGGAAACACTCCTTGGTGTTTTCCAAGTAGGAAGCACTGCCTGTTCAGTGAGGGATGAAGCAAAACTCCAGATTTTATGGAAGTTCAGAGCACATCTCCATGCAGCCACAGAAATAAATAAGTCCTCCTCGAGAGAGCAAACAAGCTTCCCGACATGCAAGCATATGCAAAAGCCATATCCTTTTATTTCCCTGTGTTTTTCTTTGAAGACAAGCGGAGTTTCATGTTGAATGGCAAAGCAGAACTAATAGCAATAGAAGGAGCCTGCATGCTCCTGCTTACACAGCTTTAAATAAATAAAAGGGACGTTGGGTCGTTCCCAGCCCCACAACTCCCTGGGAACAGCATCAAATGCATGTGAGCAACCTGACAGCTGTTTGTTTAACCTGTTCCTATAGAAGGAGGGTCTCTCGCACCTCAAGCTGCCTCCTCCCATGCCCCACTACCGCAACAGACGGCGTTCCTCTCCCATCAGAGCAAACATACATCCTTCTTTCTGCAAAGAAGTGGAATTCTTCTCATCTTTTCACTTCTCTGAGTGTAAAGCAGTCGTTCAGCATTCTATCTATAACAACCTTTTCCTTGGAAGAAGGGGAGAGGGGTGGGATATTAAGAAATGCCTCTTCCCTGAAGAGCAGTGCTGCACTGCACAGCTGCCCAGGGGGCGGGGGGTCACCGTCCCTGGGGGCATCCCAGAGCTGTGGGGATGAGGCACCGTGGGATGAAGGCAGTGGGCATGGTGTGATGGATTGGACTGGAGATCTCAGAGGTCTCTTCCAGCCTCAGTGATTGGGGTTTTAAGACCATAACAACCCTTGGTTCCCAGACTTCGCAAACCCCAGCCCTCCCAGCTTCTCCTCACTGACATCTTTCCTTCCTCCTCCTTTTTTGTGGAGCTCTGCATCCTTCCCGCAGTGCAGAGCTCCCACCGCAACCTTCCTGACCATTTGGAAACACGCTGTGCCAGCGTCCTCCAGAAACCAAATATTTGGTGCTTCTCATTTCTTCGTGTTTCTCATTGTTCAGCCAAAGAAAAAAACAGAAGGAAATGGAAATCCCAGTGGAACAGCCACCACTCCCCCAGAGACCCAGCTCTCTCCCTTCCCCTCTTTTAGGCAAATCAACCCTGGTCCTGATCAGGGAAAGGACGGCACTGGGACACACGTAGAGATAAAACCACAATGCTGAGGACCACAAATTTGAATTTCATGCGCCAAACCCACAGCCTTTGTGTAAGTCACCACGATGGGAATTAGATGGAGAAATGCAGACTCATTTCTTGCAGACTCTTTCAGCAGAGGTAACCTCCAGCCGCCTCCAGAAAGGGATATGAAAAGGTCTCTGCTTTGCAGCCGCTAAGGGGATTGGATGAGAAGAAGCGCTTACAACGTTTTTTGACACTGCACTTTGATCAATTTGACGGATTTAATATTACAGAAATATTTCATTTTTCAATGCGGATGGGAGAAAAAAAATCTAATCATCCATCCGGCAGGCCTCTGTATTTGTCATAATTCACTGGAAAGAAAAGAAAAACTAAAATCCCCCCAAACCTCTGATTTAAAATCCAACTTAACCCGAGGTAATTTCCATCATTAGTTCAAACTGTGCTATTTTCACTCTCTCCTTATTTTTAAAGCCTTTGTTCTGTTGTTCGAGGTATTCTTTAACCAAAGCGGCATCTAATTGTGTTTTCCCCCCGCGCTGATTTTTAAGGAGGTAATGAACGCTACAGGGGAAACTGCACAATTGATTAATGCCTGGGAAGGCAGATGGGGCAGAATCCGAGGCACACAGTAAAACATGTCTGCACAAATATGAGTGAAAAGGAAGAAAAGGAGCCGTGGAGAGAGTGCCAGGGAGAGGCTTCCACCGCCAGCTCTGCGCAGTGACACTGCACCTTCCTGCAGTAAGCACCTTCTCAACACCACCACGCAATTAAGGGACTAATGGGATGCTTCTCAATCCTTTGGGAGGCAAACCAGGCCAGGGAGGCTTGAACAAAGCCAGCTCCAATGAACTCAGTGCATTTTGTCAGCAGCAGTTGTACCAGGAGAGACTGGCTGAGCTCTGTCATTTACAGCACAATCACCTCACATTTTGAAGGAGAACTGGCAAAAAAAAATGCCTCCCAGTGCCCAAATCTTGTTGCAGACTTAGATGCATGGAGCAGGAGAAGCCATCTGAGAGATCTGGGGCTGAGGTTTGTTTTGAGATGGCCGAGAGCAGACAATGCTGAAGTCTCATCCTCTTTGGCTTCCCTATGAGAAGCATGCTCGCTCTTGCTACAAAAGCCTTTCCAAATGGGGGTCTTTGTAAGGACCCCTCTGCAGTTCCAGCTGCAGCCAGCACCATCTTGCTGGAGGAGAACATCAAAAAGAAAAGAAAAAGGACAGTTCACACTTAGCTCTGAAACCATCAATCTGAACTGGGCAGCAAAGGTGCAAGTCTTCACTGCTTGATCACATCAAGTGTCAGTGGAAAGGAGCACAGGTCTGAAAGCTCTTGCAAAGATGTTGTTCCACTCGTGACCCATTCCTTCCCATCTTACTCCAGCCCATATTTCCCTCTATCCCTAAAATGGATGACAGGGGGGAAAGAGCTGCACTGTCATGCCATGAAAGACAGCTGGAGTGAAGAGTTGGCCATCACGCACATCAAGTGGTGGGTTTCTGTTTACTCAGTTTCTCTTGGCAAAAAAAAAAGAAGGAAAAAAAGATAAAAGAAGAAAAAAAAAAAAAAGCCAAAGTCTGCTTGAGAAATGAGGTCAACAGGAGAAACACCCAATTAGTGGTGTTTTGTGGCTGGATGTGGTTGTGCCAGCTGGGATCTGGGGAGTTGCTGCGCCTCAGGAAAAGAAGGGAAGTTTAAAATAATAACATCTAGCACTCGAATAGCGTTTTATATCTTCTTGGTGTGACATGAACTTTAATTAGTTTGTGAATCGAGACACTACTGGGCGAGCAGTACATCTCCATGCAACACTGCTGATGTCAGGAGCCAGGAGCACACGTGGGGCTGGGGTTTGTAGGACCAGGCAGCTCCGCTTCTGCAAGGGAGAAAAACTTTTGGCAGGGAGGATGAAGCTGTTGTTTGGGTTCTGGGAGGGCAAATTCAGTTCTGTGGCTGAACTGCAAGACAACATTGCTTTGGTTGAGGGATTTAAAAAAAAACCTAGGGCTGGCAGGCTGCAGTGATGGGAGGTGCTGGGAAATTCGGGAGCTCAACCAAAAGAAGTGGTCAGCAATGTACTTTTCACCAGAAAATTGGTCTGAAGGAAACTCCCAAGATTGAAACAGGGGAGAGCAAGGCAGAATGGCCATTTTCTCATCACAAATACCTCCCAGCATGGTTCTGTGTCAGAAAATGTCATGCCTCACGCAACTCCTGACCAGCTGCAGTAGTAGCCACGAGAAATTAGATGGCTGGGTGGCTGATGAGGTATCTCCCCATTAACAATCTAATAATGTGGTCAAAGTCTTTCTTATTCACTACATCCGTGCCACTCCTGCATTTGCCAAGTTTTCTGCTCATGGCTGGTGCTCAGAAGAGTGTGAGAGCTCACCCTGATTGGATGTGACAACACTTCTCCTGGAGCCCATGAAGCCACTGCTTGTGCTTTTAGTTCTGACAGCCCGGGGTCAACTCCACACCGACGATTTAGGCTGAGGGGGCAGTTACATGGAACCCAAAGAGCAAAATCCTATTAGGAAAACAAGTGAACCAACCCCTTCCTGTTGGCAAACCTACTGGTGAGGCCAGGCTCGGAGTCATTGCATCCCAACGGTGAACAGCAGCATCCACAAAATGAGAGTGAAAGTCTCAGTGTGGAGAATGATGGGTGGATGGGTGTCCATAACCCCGTCGTGTAATAACTAAAGCTGGTGGCAGTCTCTTGTCTCTTCTTAGGCCAAGAGGTGGGTAAATAAGAAGATTACCCCCTCTCACTCCTATCTCAATGTTTCTAGGCATTAGGAGACGTCTGCTGGAAGATGCCTGCCTGACCAAACTGTGCATAAAAAGTGCATAAAATAAAGCTCTTGAACACATCCTACAGAGATCCACATCACTTTGGTATTACATTAGCCAAAACTGGAATTGCTGTGCAGTGAAGAGTCAACATCTGCTTTTAACCCAAGTTACAGAGAAACAAACATGAAAAATTAAATAATGAAAACCTTATGTGGGAAAGGGCCTTCGGGTCACTGAGACATTAAAAGTAAAAGAGAAAGAGATGTCGCAGCTGCCTCCAGACTCTGCCAAGCCTTTCCCTTGTCTGCTCTTCTGCTCACCCCCAGTAACGGCCTGGTTTTCTTTCACTGGAGACAGCTTTAGCCCGGGGGAAGCAATGGAAAGCAATAAAAAACTAAACTGTTTCTGGGTCAACACCAGTTCTAATCCCTGAGGGGTTATTTCAACAATTCCGCCCTCGCCTCTGAAAGACAAGACTTGGTCCCCAAAGGTCATTCCATCAATAACTCCTAAACCATCTTAAGGGGAGCATCCTCATCCCCAAAGGGCTTTTGAAACCGTGTTGAAACGGCCTGGCAGATTGCAGGGTTTAGATATAATGTTGTACTTAAGCAGACAAAGCCCACAAGTTCTCCAAAGCACCCACACCTTTCAGGACTTGGCTACGCACAAGTGCCCTTCCTCTTGACTTCATCTCACTCAAAGCCAAGCAGGAAAATCCTCTTCATCCCCCGAGCTGCAGGCTTTTCCTTTGGTGGTCAATCCACCTCTGCAGCCAAGAGCTCGTGGGGAAGAGAAGGAGGTGGCCATAATAACACACAGTAAAACTCATCCCAAGAGTGAGGAGAGAAAGGCTGCACGGTGGCTGCAACAGCAAGAAAGGCACTGAGAAAAATCTCTGCAGTCCGTGACTCCATTTCCCATCTATAATCCCAATCATGGCCCCTTCCTCTGTTCCTTTTCCTCCTGAGCATCAGCAGCTCTTCTGTGCACATATGCTGAACCAGGAGGGCTCCAGCCCCTCACAAACAGGCTGCTGCTCGCGGATGCTGCTCAGGCACAGGAGGGAAGAAAAAAGCAGCCAAAAGCCAAAGCAGGCTTGAGCAATCTCTTTTTGACATGATGAGTTTGCCCAGAGACAAAACACTGCCGTAGAGCTAAAATAAAACAGAATGAAATTAAAGCAGGGGCATTTGTACAGCATATCATGTCCTGACAAACTGCTGGATGAGTGGCAAAGGCAAACAACCAGGGCTGGCCAGGAAGGGCATCTTCCTGTAGTTGCTGCAGTTTTTAATTTTCAGCACATGGTTTTTCCGGCGCGCGGCAGCAGAACAGCTGATGCACACATCTGCTGGCAGCAGGAGTGCTGGAGAACAGGGACCTTTTACAGCAATTACTTTCCAAAGGCCTGACCCTGCAAACACGGCCCGAGAGACCAGGACCTCCATGCAGGAGAAAGCGCTTGCGAGGGTGAGAAACAAAACCAGAACGCAGCAAAGAAGTGAGGCTTTCCATCCCTCCCTGCCTCATCCCCCCAGCATTGTGCCTCCCCACCCCGTTAGCAGGCATGGAGAGCTTTTGCAAAATGATATGAGAAGAACCAAATCTGTGCTGGAAGGTGGGTTTTGATCCCTGCTGCCGTGCAGCACCGTGCCAAGATGCTCACACTCATTCACCGGGGTTTGTTTCCCTGATTCTGTCCAAGAGTCACTTTAGCTCTGACAGCATTTCTGCACCAAAACCACTGCCAGCTCACAATCAAAAGCAACACGCTGAAGCTTCAGGGTTAAGATTTCCCAGCTGCCTTCCTCGCTGCTGGTGAAGCACCGAGGACAAAATCGCTCTCAAATTAAAAAAAGAAAAGAGGAATTAAAAGAAGGAAAAAAAAATGAAAATCCTGGCACAAAACCTTCCGAGTGCAGTCAGATTGTGTCTGTGCATGAGGAGGACAGCACACAAGCTGGTGGCTGCAGACCATGCAGCACATGCAAACACGGGCACCTGGTCCCTCATTGGCTCCCAGTGATGCAAACTGCAAATGGGAAAATCCAGCTCTTACCCCAAAACAGTTTCTTCTGTCCCCCCCCACTGCATAAATTCTTCAACCTGAGTGCTTCCAGGGTGAGACCTTCCATCGTGCTAACAGGGCTGGGGAATGGATGTAGTTGAGAAGGCAGCCTGCTGTATGGGGTGTCTGCATCCCACGTCCCCCAAAATGCTGCAGGACTGTGTGCTATTCTGGAACAAGCCCTCGCTGGGCTCGATAAGTATTCTGACAAGCAACCCACAGTGCTTTTCCAGGGAAGAAAATAAAACCTTTTTTTGACCAATCTCCCTTTGTCACGACAGATCGCTGGGCACGGCCACGTGTCACACTGGGACGCTCATCCCAGCAGAGCACGTCCCAGAGCTGGGGAGCAATGCTGGCTCTAACCCAGCACTCAGCCTGGCAGGGCAGATCCCACACTCCTCATTTTCTTGCCATGCACTCGTTAGCATCGCTCCCTTCTCCTTAGACAACATTTATATTTCTCTAATCTACTGGCGGTGATGGATGAAAAAGAGATTTCTCCCTACAAAACCATTTACAACGGGAAAAAGCCACGAGCACAATATGGAAGTCTTGAGTGTATAGCTTTAGACAAATAAACATAGCTCCTTTTTATAAAACATCTAAACATCTTGTATAGGAAATATTAGATCTCAGTTGACTGGAAAATGAAACTAGTTTTCTGCACTCTTCCAAAGCCTCTTGTGATATTACCAATATTTTTTTTCCCCTGTCGAGAATAATGGCTTTTCTACAGGCCAGCAGATAGGAAAGCGCTTACATATATTTCTAGTTGCAAACACTTCCCTGAATTACCTTGTCTTAATGTACTTTGGAGTTTGGTGCAAGTTCCTTGATGACTCTGGGTAATAAGAGGCAGTGCAGAAAAGCCACGTTAAATAAATCAGTCACTTGTAAAGCAGCATAGGATGAGGATGAAGAAAAACCATGGAGCCCATGCAGCTCATGGGAGGCAGGTGGCTTAGGGCTCACACTGACCCTGCTCAGGGTGGGCACGCCAGCAGAAGCATGCCAGGATTTTGTTGTAAAACCACACTTTGTTGAGAATCTGATATTCAACCACAAAAGGCTTTGATGGAGATGTTGACCACAGTGAGAAGCCCCACACAGAGGGATATTTCAGCCCCTTTGGAATGGCAACCACTAAACAAAGGCACAAAAAGTCCTACGTTGTCACTCCTTATCATTCCTGGTTAACAATATAAGATATATGATAGGAGCAAAACAATTTGGTGGCAGAACATCATAAATGAAGTCTGTTTTCCCTGGAAACTGCATAACCATTTGAATTAATTTAATTTGAAATATCAAATTAAATTAAACTGTAGAATAATCCCCAAGGGAAAGCATATTTCATTTGCAATGTCTTCTGATAGAGTATTCCGTGCCAAAAGTTTTGCTATGCATCTGGCTTTGGATCTAAATTTATTACATTAGCTCTGGGAAGACTTTTAATAGAAAGTGAGATTAAAAGGGAGAAAGAGAGGAAAAAAAAAAAGAACTTCTGATGGGAAATGCAGACCCCCAAGCCTGATAAAGCCCCAGAGAAGCTGCTGAAGCGCAGCTCCTTGTATCTCCCCTTGCTCTGCTTGCATTGGTTTCAACCTCCAATCAAATGGGAATGGGATGTGCCATTAAACAACTGCAGACCTGAAATTGGGTGTATCCCTATGCACAAATACATGTCTTCAACCCTACCTGACAAGCGACACCATCTTAAATGTGCCAGCCAGGCGAGTGGCAAACAACAGGGGAAAACATAAAAAAGGGTCAGAAGACGATGGATGGAGGAGGATTATGTGCTTTTAAATCAGCTTTGAAGGACAGAGAGGCAAAGGAAAACACTTTCTTAGTCAGGTGGAGCCAGGCTGGGATTCCCATTTCCAAAGGAGTAAAGGGGAGGGAAAAAGAATTCAAAAGCCAACAGGAGAACAGTGTCTTATTAGTAATAGCTACCTTGCTTTTTAAATAATCTCACAGACAAATACAATCTAGGACAGATCTCAAACACTCTTTGGTTCAACAGGTTGGGAGGAGGGAGGTGGTGACCCCATCAGTTTTCAAAATATAGGTCACACACAAAGGCAGCACTTACAAAATGAATGGTCTTGCTTTTCACGGCAAGAAATTGAAGAAAATTGCAGCCAGCAGCCGCCTGTAGGTTGATGCAGTGGGAATAATCTATTTCTTCCCTTCTTTTTCTACTTTTTTTTTTTTTTTTTTTTTTTTTGTTTTTAAGTTTCCCCTGCGAGCAAATACAGAACAGCAGATGCTGGCATGGAAGAAAGGATTTACTCTAAACAAACAACCCAGTCCCTCCAAGAAAAGCTTTCCTCCAAACCACAAACCCTATATCCCCATCCTCTCCCTTCTCCTGCCGACCCCCCCAAAACAAATACCTCCGCTCCGAGGTATCTTAATCAAATCAAAAAGCATTAGGACTTTAATCTCCAGCACTTTAGTAACCTCCCAGTTTGTTTTAAATCTTGATTGGAAGAATTATCCTGACAAGAAAATTAGCAGTAAGTCAATAAACCTGTAGCCTGGAGATAGAGCGGTGAGGAACCAGCGAGAGAATTCATTGGATCCCGTGCACAAACGCACGGAGACGATGGACTGACTTGGCTGGCAAAGTTCATTATGATTTTAACCATGAAACCATGAAGTGCAGGTAATCATATTTGAAGAGATAAGAGCCACACAACCAGCGCCGGCCTTCGCTGCGACACAGAAATTCTCATTTACAGCAGTCATGGGTGGAAAATCAATACCCACTTTTGGATGCAAAAGGAATGTCAGACTTGACAAAGCTCCTTTGGATGTTTCTTCCCCCCTCCCCTCCTCCTTCTACCGCTTCAAAACCCAAAACCATGGTGAGATTTGCATGCTCGCTGCGTCCAAGGCTCCCCCCAGCTTGGCTCACAACTCCTCGAGATTTTCTCTGGCAACAACCTCATTCCATCTATCCTTGTCACAGTGCATCTTCCTCTCCATTCCAAGCAAATTGTCTTCATGCCACTTACTCGCAATTCTCCTCTGCCTCCCCTCCCCGTGCACAGAACTGTATCGCGCTCCATTGCCCAGGGGGAGCTCAGATTTGCACTCGAATTGAGGAAGTCTGCTCCAAAAATACGTTTTGCAAAGAGGGACAGATTATTCCCTGGCTTAATACATTTAGAAGGTGATAAGGAGAAGATTTCTGTGTTGTTGATTTTTTGTCATTTGCCCTCAGTAAAACCCCACAATAGTGAATTATTTGCAGCAAATTGCTCAACGGGCTCTGATGTTTATGAACTTTCCAAGCTCTGGCCCAGTTATTTATGAACTGATTCTTTATGTAGCATTCTTTGAGAAACGGTTGATGCAAACATATTTCAGCCTTTGGGTGGCTCACCAATGATTCACTGTGATAGTGCTGAGGGCACATGCATTTCCCCACCAAACGAGGCTGCTTTGGCTTCAGGGGCTTGGGATGATTAAATATGAGTGGTTCATTAAAGGAGAGAGCTACAGCAGGAGACCTGGATACCAGCTTACTAGCAAACACCCGTGGCCTCACGCCATTCCCAGTGCTGTGGCTGATGCATGAGATGGAATGGTGACACAGAAAGATGTCTTCACTTCTCCTGTCTCTGCATGGGTGACCTCTACATCCCCAAGGACTTTCTGGGATGCTGCACAAAATGTGCTGGCACGAGGAGCAGAACCAGAAAGTGTTGCAGGAACAAATGCAATGGTTGCTAGTAATCAACGGTCAGCCATGCTCTCCTTATTGCAGCCAGCATCTGTCTTTAAGAAGTTTCCTAACTTGAGCCCCATGAGAACAGTCATTATTGAGCTTCAAATAAAGCAGTCAATGACTCCAGCACAAGCAGAGTTGATGGATTGGTCCACCCAGAAGTGGAATGATCAAGGCCTTGGCCAGACAAGGCAGTGGCCTGTCTGCACAGCACCCAGACCTGAACCAAGATGTCACCAGCTGGCTCTTTGACCTCCCAACCTACTGATGGGACCCTGAGTCAGTGACAGCTCCAAATGGGACCATGGTTGGCAAAACCAAGCAGGATGGCAGAACTGAAGATGCAAACTTTTGGACATTGATGTCAAATTACAAGCAAGCAAAGCAGGGTGATCCATCTTTCAAGTAAGACTCATATTTTTGTATAGCACATTGCACAAGCTGCTTCTGACACTCCTGAATCCTCGTGCCTCTGTGAGCACCAGCAATCAAGCAGAAAGTTCTGGGGCAAGCTGTGAAATCTCTGAAATGAAAATCAATTCCATCTCCATTTCACAGGGACTAATGTGGCATTTACAACACAAACAATCACTTCGGTTGGGGAGGGAAATTAAAAGCTGCGCTACATAAAAAGGAACAATGTTTAAAGTTCTGGTGGAAATGAGAAGTTGGACCAGAGATAATTACGAAAGGGTGCTGGGCACGTGAGAGCCCGAGGCACAGAGCAGGGCTGGGAGCTGGCTGCATCTATCTGCACAGCTGTGGGGATGGGTGTGGGCTGCAAGCAGAGAATCTGAAGGGTCACAGTGGTGAATTGGTGGAAGAGCATCTCGAGAGCACCACTGCGTGATGCCGGTGAAGATTTTAATTAGCTTCAGTGCAAACACTGTGGAGTAAGTAAACAGTGTGGGATGCACTGCCTGCAATGCTGGGCATGCCCCAGGAGTTATTGCCAGCCTCACGACCACCTCCTGTATGCAGTGTTTTCCAATGCAAACTGGAAAAGCATTCAGCGTATCTTTTTCCCTGTGAAGACTTTGCTCTTTCTTTGCGTACAGTCAAGTAGGACCTGTAAGCGCCTCGAAGCAATCCCTGCACTCTGTGCAGCTCTGATAAAGCAGCAGCTCGGTTTGCAACACCGCACATGAAAGGAGACGGGGATGAGTGGCCAGGTGACAGCAGTGACAATGCCCGGAGGAGGAGGAAACACCACCAGAGAGGGCTCAGTGAGCAAATGGGGGCTGTTTTGTCTGCAGATGAGAGGCTGAGGGCAGCCACAGGAATAATCTTACAACATAGAATGGCACTGCTGGGAGGGAGGAGAGACATTCTCCATGTCCACAGCAGACAGCATAGAGAATAATGAGCTGAAATTGCAGCAAGAAGAAGTTGGGAATACATGAGAAAAAACTTTCTAGGGAAAAGAACAGCTCTGCACAGCCTCCCTGTTTGCACAGTCCTCCATCCAGGTTCAGGTTGGATATGAGGAACAATTTCTTCTCCAAAGAGCAGTGCTGCACTGCACAGCTGCCCAGGGAGGGCGGGCACCATCCCAGGGGATGCACCAGAGCCATGGGGATGTGGCACTGAGGGATGTGGGCTGTGAACGTGGTGGGGTGGGATTGGAATCTCCCAGTGAAAGAGGCGAGATCCTATTCTCTCTGCCTGAGGGAAACACATTTTGCAGGAAAAATGCATTCCATAGCTGAGAGAAAATGACAAATAAAAACACTGCCACCCAACAAACCAAAAGCACAAGGTCTCAGTTTTCCTGTGAATGTGCAACAGCTCCGGGTGTGACTGGCTCACAGATGACATCAGATCATTACATGGGTTGGCCAGATTTACCTTGATCAGAACAGCAATTTAGTCAACATTTCTTCTCAAAGAGCACTAATCATTTTTTTTCCCTGCTTGTGTGCATAAAATAAGATTAAAACACACCGCACAAATTGCTTGCCACAGCCCCAAAAATGCTAATAAGCTGCAAATATCTAAATCATGGCTCGAGATCTGGCCCGACAAGGTAAGAAAACAGTGCTGGCACATGCAGAACTATTATTTACTGGTGTCAGAAATAACTATTGCATCTACATAACTGGGAGCTGCATGACAGCTTCTTCCGGGAAACTGCTTCAGCTGCAGAAAAGCTGTGACTTGAATGAATGAATGGAGTTTTTCATATATGGCAAGAAACTATGAACCAGGATGTGAGACCTTGCAAGGTCTCTGCTCAGTTATCAACCCATGGGAAAGAGGGCAGAAACGGCTCCTTTGGCAAACAAATGCACCTCTTGATGCCCTCCTAAGCTGTGCTAATTGCTCCTCTGATATTAACAGCAAATAGAGATGGTGGCGGAGTACATCCAACTGTTACTGGGACCATTCCTGCAAAGACCAGCGATGGAAACCTTTGTGTAACAGTCCCCTCTCCCCCTTGCTCCATATTGGAACCACACTGCTCAGCCAACACCAGCTCTGCACCAGGCCCTCCAGCCGAGTCAGGCTGGCAAATTAATATTGCCTATTCCTATTTCCTAATTCCTATTGATGCAAAGCCACGAATCTGAGCACCACTGAGAACTGAGGTCGGCAAGATGATGTGTGCCCATCATAGCTCATGCAAACCCCCAGCACAAGGGGAGCGCCACGTGTTCTGGTGCACAGGGCTTGGCACTGCCATCCTTTACACCACTTCCATCAGCATTTTCACCCAACCTCCCTCACCTCACCCCAGCACATCTCTACCACCACGACTGGTTGTCGTCCCTTCTTTCTACCCCAGCATCCCCAATCTTTTGGCTACCAAGGCACGCTGGGGCTGCTCTCTTGTCTTTTATGACACCCTTTGGGTTGGCAGCTCCACTTAATGCTTAGATTTATATTGTCCAGTGGCAGTTCAGTTGAGAGAGGGGAGGGGAGAATGCCACTTTGATTTGCATTACTGTGGGGAAACGGCGGCCAAGTTCACGTATAGATTTACGAGGTTGGGAGTATATATTGACTCTGACTCTCCAAGGGCTTGGGTGCGGAGATGGAGAGGACTCTTATCTCACTCATGCTGTTACAAAGCCTGGATCGACTGTGCTGAAGCCAAGCAAGGACTTACAACCCTACAACCAATATCAAAATCAGGCCCCGACTCCACTAAAAACACCCTAAGGATTAGAGTGCTGCTGATTACCAACTGCCCACTGCAGCAGCCAAACAGAAACCATAGAATCATAAAGGTTGGAAAAAAAGCTCAGCCATCAAACTGCCCCCACTATGCACACTACGCCACAACCCTCCAGTTAGTGAGCAATGGAAGTGGAGCTGGTGGGGAAATGCTACCCAGGTCAGGGGAAAGTAGTTGCAGCAAAGGGAATGAGCAAGCCATTAATTCCAGCCATGGGAGCTCATTCGTTTCAGGGAGGAGATGGAACAGGGCTTTGCAAGAGGGATGCAAAGGGAAGAACGAGGACCTTCCTCCCCTGCCAGGAGGCCAAGCAAAAAAGCCTTGGCAGGGGAAAACCTTACATACAATATAGGTATAATAAAAGGGTTTCTACAGGAAAGCAATGCAAAGGTAAGGCAGATTCTGGTTTCCTTCTTGCAAACAAGCCCCTTCACTCTGCAGATGAGCTTTCTGGTAGCAGAGCCATGAGAGCTGTGGCTTTGACCACTGCCCCGAGAGAAGGCAGTGAGGTTCCTGCTCCACCTCCAGCAACCAGAGACTTTTCCAAGGCAGCCCCAGCCTTGGAGCTCAGCCATGGAGCCGGAATGATGCTGAGGGCATCGCTGCCCATCGCAGTGCCCACACCTCCCAGCGCAGACAGTGCGTCCCTCACTGCCTCCTGAGCCCACAGCCCCACTCCTCCCGAGGGCAGCGCAAGGTACGGCTGTGTGGATGCTCACTGATATTTCAAATCCTCCAATTAACAGGAAGATAATTCGTGCGGTTAAGCATTAAAAAGGTACTTAAATCAGAATGAATTCCGCTTCATTATTTCCCAAGATTCAACTCCTGCTCCGTGGCCCACAGAAATGGAATGGGCAGACGCAGCCCATAACCCGCTCCTCGCTCCACCTCTCCTGGCCAGCAGCAGCCACTGTCCCCCTGTATTTGTCCATTAACGAATTGCTTTGTAACACTGAACGACATTATTCAGCTCCATGTATTCCAACCTGATGCTGCAGCAAGAGACTTTAAAGCTAATGATCAGGGTATGTCCATCCACAGATGAGCATCCCCTTCCCTCCACCCCAACCAGGGACAACGCTGCAGGGGAAAGAGCGAAGGCACTGGGAAGGAAACACATCGGGCATCACCTTTAAAAAAAATATTCAAAAGTGAGCTGCTTTTAATCTCTCTTATAGTAGGTTTCCATGTTCCTACAGTTCAACAGGCTTGCGGCTTCTGCACTTAGCACTGGAATAAACAATGCTCCAGTAATTGCCAGGTCACTGGTATTTACTTCTGCCTTCATAAAAACCATCCCATACAGCAGCTTTGAGCGGGCTATACTGTAATTTTCTTTACTGCCTCGCACTAATGGAGGCAGGAGGGACCTGAAGAGGACTAAAGAGGGCAGGAGGACCACGGCAGATGGTGGAGAAAGAAGCCCAACAGCTCAGCAGACTTCTGACACAATATTAAAACTAACTCCCACCTCCATTTGCCCGGTCTTTGGCAGCCTGGTGGGGAATAAAGAGAAATGCTGGAAATCCAATGTATCGTTGTTTTTAATTACAGCTGTTTATCTCAGCTGGGCTGGAGGAAGGATGGAAAGAGAGGGAATGGCCTCAAGTTGTGCATGGGAAGGCTCAGGTTGGATATTACGAACAACGTCCTCTCCAAAAGAGCGGTGCTGCACAGGAAGTGGAGAGTCACCGTCCCTTGGGATGTGGCACTGAGGGATGTGGGCACGATGGGACGGGGTTGGACTGGGGATCTCAGAGGTCTTTGCCAACCATGTCTGCCTGGTTCTGTTCTATGAGCAGGTTGCACACCCCAGCTCAGCCCTCAGACCCCGCGAAGCTCCGTGCAGAGCAGCTGAGAGCACGCAAGAGTTTGCAGCTCTAAATTTAAGCTCCTTCCGCAGGTTGAGCCATTAATTACACTTCTGGAGTGCTTCATGACAGCACCTATTCACTGACTGATCTCTGCCACGAGGCACTGGAATAGCACTGGATAATTCATGAACAGGGGAAAGAAGGAACATTTACAGCTCGTGTGGAAATTTGCTTCTACGAGAAAGCTCAGCAAAAAGAAATGGAGGGGCTGAGGATTTCACCACTTCAACATCTTTTTCTGCAAGCGCTTTGCTGAAAAGCTGGTAGGTCTCAAGAGCAAAGGAGGCTCAGGTTAAACAGCAGCCATCACATTTTTGGCCAGAATTAGCAGTGTGTTCTCACCCTGATATGCTCAAGTGGCTGATAGGAAGCAAGCAGCTCCTGCTGGAAGCCTGCGCTAAAAAATAAAAGACTTTCTCTGGAAAAGGAAATTTTTTAAAAAAGGATAAAATCTGCTGTTGGGTCAACTGATGTGGGGTAAAAATCCTACTTCCATCTGCACAGGTATAGTTGACCATCTATACTATACATGCACTGAGACAGAGGGCACTTACAGGAGAGAGATGTGAAAAGACATCGCCAGGAAGAGATCTGTGACCTGTGATCAACTCACTGCCTGCAAAGAAGGAGAAAAAAGCGGGGGGAAAAAGGGACATGTTTAAAAGCACACACTGAAACCACACTTCTGGGCGTGCACACCACGCTGGTCCTGCATGAGTTATCAGCTCCGAGTGCCACATCGGATGAATTAATGTTTCATTAAGGGCCGTAACTGAGTGCAGTGCTCCAGCACCGCCGAGCTCTGCTCCTGATGAGCAGTTGGGTTATTAGAGTCAGGAGAGCAACTGTGAGGTTATTGCCTCGCTCCAGCCAGGCTCTGCATACTTTGCAAGGACTTGCTGCTTGCTGCCTCCCCTTTCCTTCACAGCCCATCGGCCCTGAAGTGGCTGCGTTTGGTTATGACAAAAAGCTTGCGTTTTAGCGCCGGTTTGTTCCATCATGTCGTAAAGTTTACAGCCTGCTGGAGGGCCCCTTTTTACATGAAGAACGAGCACAGGAATACGGGATCGACGCTGCCGCATGGCAATGCTCACAACAGACAGCGCCAACTCCAGTTGAGATTTGCCACAGATGATGGGCAAATTCCCCCACAATTCACATCAATTTCAATCACAGCCGTGGTGGTGCCAAGCACATGATTTATCACAAGTCTCACTGTGTTCTGCATTACTTTTCAGAATAAAATATCGCCTTCCTTTTATCTAAAAACAACCCCCTCTCCCAGTCCTAGCCCTATCACCGGCACATTAAGAGCATTAATAAAAGTGATCTGAGCACTAATAAATTAGCTAGTACTTCACATGCTTCATTATGTTAAAAGAGATGAGAAATTACAGGGTTCTTCAAGACATCTGACTGAGAAGGGTAATAAAGATCAAAGGGGTATTAAAGACCAAAGGTCAGCTTTGGAAACACAGACTGTACCCAACGCATCAGGAAAAGGTGAGGGCAGAGGGAATCACGTCTCATATCTATAACTTCCATTTATTCAGGAAGATGCACTGTGCCATCACTACATACCAATAGGTTGTTCATTTCACTGGCTTTGTACTGATACCAGCAGGCAAGATCTCGGCATTCAGCTGTAATGGCCCAACCTAACCCAGGTTGTGCTGCCACAAGGGAAGAAAGGAGACCTTCAGGCATTTGGTTTTGAGATAATTTTTCCAATTAAACCAAGCGTCAGGTGGAAGCTTTTCAATAGCAATAACTATCCACACCTATTGGATACTTCTAAAGAGCCCATTCATCTCACTATCCAAATGACAAGATAACTGCTCACACTGTATAACTTCTTTACACTCAGAAGGGTCCCAAAGTGCTTATAATCGACTCACTACGGGATTCATTTACCTAGGCCTGAACCACATTGATTCTGGTGCAGAGCACAGCGACTCTTTAACAATGAGCAGTAACAAACCATGAGAATTCGAGGCAGGAGGTCAAGAACAGCCCAGCCATCTGAAACAGCAAGTGTAAAAAAAAAAAAGAGGGATTTAGGGAAAAGTGATGAAAGTGATGCAGTTAAAATAATCTAAAATTTGACCTGAGTCCATGGCCACCATCTCCAACCTTCTGCCAGATGTTCCTTCACTGGCAGATGATTAATTTCCCATTTCTAGTTTAAAAAAAAAACAACACATGTTTCTGGAGACTCACATTATTTGCTAGGTACAACAGGAATAGAGAATTACCAGCCCTATTTGACAGCATCTTGGGTTGTCTGATTGATTTCCCAGCCAAGCTGTTGACCCAGAGAAACCTCTGAGGATTGCAGCCCTGGCTCATGCAGCTCCCACCCAAAGTGCCTGAAAGGAAGCGATCCCCATGTATGAGGAGTGACCTGGGAGGTGGCACAGTTTCTCTGCAGCCTTATTAGAAAGCACTAACGGCACAGGATCAAAGACCCCTGATGTTATTTGGATGTGAGCTCTCTGCTGGTTTATTTCCTGGCTGGGTACGCTAGGCTACCTGCACTGCGCTGTGAAAATGAAACCGATAGGAGACAGCAGCGTGAAAATCCAGGCACCTTAAATCCAGACCTTAAATTCATTAATAGCATGGAGCCAACTAAAGAGCACATTAAACATTGAGTCCAGTATGTCGGCCATGACCGCCCAGCACTCCATATCTCTCCACAGTTCACAGTTACAACTGGACAAGAGAGAGCGGTCCCACCTTCACCCCCCCCTTCCCACCATCACTGGACGGAAAGTGCATTAAACAACAGGATTGAGCTGTGGATGTCCCTGTACCCTGCAGGGGAATTGGATTAGATGACATTTAAAGGTCCCTTCCAGCTCAGTTGGTTCTTTGACTAAACATGCCAGCCTCCTCCAGACGTGGCTGTATGGCACAGCACTCACCTCCCTTGCCCATCATGCCCAACAATGGTTTGCAAACAGGGTGGGCTTTGGACATGCGTGTGCCATCAGCACAACCTCTGCAGCTCTACCAAGGTTGAAACAGAACAATCCCTGCAGTAAGGCTGGGCTTAATTCCACCACAGAGCCAAAGTGCATCTTTAGGACCTCTCCAATATGTGCATGCATTGCAAGGAAACATTCTGCTGCTGCTGCATTTCCCTCTCACCTTTGAGAACCCTTTTTAAGCAGTGCTCTGCTCTCCTGGCTTTGGAACCCAACACCTCTGAGCCACAACGATGAGAGGGGAAGAGCAGTTATTCCCTGCTGCTGCCACCACTGTGCGCTCAGGCAGGTATGAATGCTGAATCACACACTGTACAGGAGAGAGGTTCCAGGTTTTCTTTTTCAAGTCACTGCTGTTAATTACTTCCAGGGATCCAAACAGCAGCCAACTCTATGTGAGGAACCTGACGGAGCTTCTCTGTGTTTCCTGTTCCATGAGCCTCCCTTCCTGCCTGGCTCACCTGGTGGGGAAGGTTTGCTTGGACGGATGACAGCAGATAAATCACCAGCTCTGCTTGCCAGCTTTGAAAAATGAATCTGGGCTTCTGCATTCCTCACCAGGGCATCGCTCTGCTGGTTGCCTCCTTGCCAGCACAGGAGGGCCATTTTAAGTGGGAAGCCACAACAAACCCCAGTGCATTTACAGGAGAAAAGTGCTGTCACCTGAGAACACCTCAGATGTACCCGAAGCAGACACAGTTCCCATTGCAATAGAGCCTGCCATATGGCCACATGTGCTGCGTGGCTGCTGGGCCGTGCAAGACATGCACAGCCACAGACTAAAGCATCCTATGGGCCTCCCACCAGCTGGGTCAGCAGGGTGTGGGATCTGCTCTGCAACCACAGGAGCAGCCGTTCCCCATCACCCCCACCCAGCACACCCAGCCCTTGCAAACATTTGGATGCACTGCAACCAGGTGCTGGAAACAAAGGCTGGGGAGCCCCAAATTAGGTCAAATCTGCTGATGAGAGAGGAGTAAATAACAGCTGCTATTCCAGGGAGCTTTTGTTCTCGCTCAAAGCAGAGCAGGTAGTGCTGCAGATCTGTCTCCTCTCACTCCTGCTAAAGCTGTGGTTGAGGCGTTTCCAGAGTTTCATGGGAACATAAAAGGAGGCAGAGGGGGGGACTTCAGCAGCGCACACTGATGGCAATACATAGCTGAGCCTACAGCCACTGATTAATGGAGCCAATCAACAAACAATTGCGAGAGTTCCATTCCTGCAAGCGCCTGGACACGAACTGACAGCACGGAAAGCGCGCTGCCTCGTAACGGGATTTTTTTTCCCCTTTGCTAGTTTAATAAGAAAGCGACTAATAATAGGAAGGAGAATATTTTCGAGGCATGTTTTATTATCCACTTATCTCTGCTGTCTGCCAAAAAAAGGTCTGAATATTCCTCAGCACATTTGAGACTTTCTGGCAGGGGAAAAAGACTGATGAGTTATAAAGTAGGGAACTAATGAAAGCAGCTACATCTAAGTGCAATAGTGGGGTCCCAGAGCAGAAACACTCTGCAGCCTGGCACTGTACCATCTGGGTCTGGTGGAGGAAAAGAACCTAGGGAGGTGCTTTTTTTATAACAGAGAGAAAAATAAGGTGCCATAAATGCTCAGATTCAGTTACTCTCTCCCGGAACACCCAGGAATTACTTCAAGTCCCCCACACACCAGCAGCATCCCACAGCAATGACCACGCAGCAGTGTCCCAGCAGCCCCTTCCAGAAGGGGAATGGTGTTTGTGCCTCCCTCCTGCCCTCACAAAGCCCACTGTGATGTGATCCCAGCTGAGCTGGGCATGCAGAAGCCAGAGATTTGCTTTATGCTCCGCGTAACGCCAGCCGACAATAGATAGAGATATATATTTTTATATAAATAAATAACCCTCTCCCCATAAAAATCCATCTATCTATATACAAGGCATCCGAAAGAATTACTTTACTGAAAAACATGGGCGGCGTGGATGGTAGCAGAAGCTGTCATTACAAAAGCACGGAGATTTAGCACTGCTGGGCTTTAAGAAATGGTTTTCCATAGTGGCAGGCAGCATCCCATGCTCAGCCCCAGCCCTTCCCGTCGGTCGTGCAAAGCCTGCTATCTCTTCACCCTCCTCGCACATCATTCAAATTCAAGTAGCTCCTCTGTAGCACGCTGAGCAAAAGCTTACCACTTCTTATCCAGAGCTTTCAATCTCGTAAGAAATATTAAAAGGCAAACATGAAAATTACAGGCAAAGTAACCAGAGGATCGTAACCTACAGCAGTAATGGAAAATCCAATCGGTCTTCAGTACAGCGGGGCTGATGCAAAATACAGAGGGAAAGAAGTGCTGCTTAGCCCTGGTCTCTGTTAATATTGCTGTGCTGGACAAGAGGCAGAATGCAAAATAAAAGGAGGGATGCTGCCTTTTTGAGAAGAGTTGCTGGATGCAGCACGCTCTACAGGCGATGTCCATTTATCCCTGGGAAAACAGAAGGCTCAGAGGACATGGCTGCTTTTGCATGCAATATTTCAGCCACCCCTCATTTCTGACCTGCAGCTCCGGTACCTCCCCACTGCCTCCCACATCCTACCCCAGCTCCTGCCCTACCCAGCTAACACAGCAAATCCCATCTCCCAGCACATCGCTCCCTTTGCCAGGCATGAAAAAACATCTTGCCCGTCAAGCTGTGAAGCTTCAGTTATCAATTCAGCACTTAGGAGCAGGCAAGGTCTATTAGTGATAATGAAAGTGGGGAGCTTAATTCCCCACACAAATGAACTTGGGGAAAAGGGGATTACATCTCCTGACAGGCACAAAGTTGAGGATCTGGCATCAGTGGCTCTCTTTAAGAGGCTGACCTCATTCCTGCCTTGTAAACAAGCTTCGAAGTATGAATAATAATAGTAAAAACCCACATTTTTCTTGCAGAATGATTATATTGTTTTATTATTTTTCTATTCATGCCGCCAATAATAAATCACATTACCCAAGTCGTTCACATTCATTACACTACTTAGAACTCAGTGTAGCTGGCGTGGTTTTGTATTAGCACTGCATTGCCAGAGCTTTTTGTTAGTGACTTTGGAGTCCCCAGTACACACCCTCTGTAAAACAAATCAAGATGGGGAAAACAACCCTGAATTGGTGGTGCCAGCCAAAATCCCACTGTCCTGGATGGGTCAGCATCCCCCCGTGACCTCAAGACCCACTTAGACATGAACTGGGGGAAAGGATGAACTAAAGTGATGGCAGAAGAAACCATAAGATGAACCTCAACTCGAGGCTGTATTCCCTTTCTAATAACAAAGTTACCCCTAGGGCTACAAACAGCTTTAATAGCGATGCACAAAACCTCACTTATCCATCCCCCTCAGAAGATACCAGCAGCTTTAGAGGTGAGGTGGGCTTGGTGAGGACTCCTTGAGCAGGAAGCTTTTTGCATTGTAATGGCAAATAAATAGAGGCACAAAGAAGGAAATTATGCAGCAGTTAGTAGGTATGAAAAAAGGCACGCAGAACCTCCCCGCTGAAGCCGGAGTATCAGCATCCCTCGGCTGCGGTGGGGTTTGGGGATGCACCTTCTCTGCCTGCTTGCTTTATTAAAGTGCAATTTAGCACTTCAGGTTTGTTTCTGCATGCTCAGCCCCTGAGCAAACCTCACAGGGCAGCAGTGCAGTGCAGTGAGCAAAACAAAACCGGGACCTGGCTGGTGCATGCGAGAAAAAGGGAATCATATGGTTGAAGAGATGAGTAATTGTAGTGGAAATTCAAAATCACTTCACTGAGCCCATTTCATGCCATCGTTTCTGCCCTTGTAAATCAGCAGCAGCAGCAATTTATTCCTAAACAACAACAACCCTCAATGGGAAGGAAAATGAAATAATTGTGTTTTGACCAGCTCAAGACAATTCCTCTGCATGCAGATACATATTTACAAATGGGGTATCAAGTGTGAAGTGCTCCATCACGCTTGTTATGTACTTCCACGTGCTCATCACTGCTGTGAGCTGCGCAGCAACATGAGGGCAACTGCAAAACTTTGCCAAGAATTTGGAATTGCTGCCCAGCACTCAAATAATTCACCAGGGGAGCAGCAATGCCAATAGGGACCTCCTGGTTTTGGTGTCTTCCTATGCTGTCCCCAGCTATTCCAGTCTTACTTAGACACATCTACCTCAGCTCTGCCAGGTGACTTCTGTCTCTGCTTACAGCAGTTCTTACTTCACAGCCCTGGAGCTGTGCACCATATGCTGCCTTTCTTTTAACCTTAAGTATCTGTGAGACAGATGCAGCCTTTGACTGTTTGTCCGCGTGCAGCAGGAGATGCCAGGCTGCTCCACAGCAGAATTGGCTGGAAGAGGCATTGCCCAGCTCTGCTCCACCCAGCTTGCAGGGGATTAACAACTTGTATTGCCTCCGGCTATTCTTCAGTCTATCCCTTGATCAAAACGTGATCAATCAGTGGAAGAAATCCAACATGCAATCACTTTCCTCCTTGCCCTCCCCAGGAAGGTCCCTGTCAGTCCTTGCCACGAGTCACTCTGCAAATCCTGGGGTGATGTGAAGTCCCTTTGCATCCCCTCCCTAACAGCACCCATGCTGCAGAGAAGTCAGCAGCAAAGACCTGCATACAGAGGGAAGCAAAGGTATGGCATATTTGAATGACAACTCTCAAGGTACATCAATCAGAGTGTTTTCCAGGGGAATATTCTGATATTTTTTTTTTCCCCAAAAAAGTGCTTGGCATATGATGAAAACAATGTCAAATGCTGTCTGTCTCCACGTTTCCTGCAGAAGACCTCAGCTTGTTTCGTAACAGTCTCTACTCCAGGTGCAGATTGCCTTTCTGATCCCCACTAGGTCTAGCAGCTGGAAACCCTTCCAGCCTTTTTCCTTCTTATTGATTTCACTAATTATCATCTTTAGTTTTAATCTCATTTTCTTAAGCTATTTTGACAGCTTTGTTGGTCCATCAATCAGTTTCTCCTAAGCACTTTTGAAATCCTTGGCGAATCTCAACCTAAGTTGACAAGGGATGATGAGATGCATTGTTGAGGGGAAGAAAAAGGAGAAAAGAAGAAAAAAAACACGGAAAAAAGGGGCCTGATGAAGGAAAGCGAGCCTCTTCTCTGCAGCTGAAGAAATAAAACACACTGCCTCTTCCCACCTCAGTTTCTTATTGCTGTACCCTATTAGAAGGGAGAACAACCAAACAGCACTGAAACGAGGCGGCAAGAAAATGCAACTGAAATAAATGGGAAGATTTCACTAGGATGTTTGTTTGAAAAACGAAATACAGAGGGGAAAAAGCTGCTGGGAGGGAACAAACATCATCTCGATTAGCATTCAGCTGCAGTGGAGCATCAGGGACGCCTCCTATGAGAAGTTTGCCCTCTGAGCCTGCTGTGTCCAGAATCACAAAACAGACCAAAGACAACTCCCATATGATGTTTTCTTTTTCTTCCCTTTCTTCAGCTTGAAAGCATCATTTGGTACCACTCTGACCTTCACGTTTTACTTCCCCTATAAGGAGCCCCATGCATCCCCTTAGCATCAGTGAACCTTTGATGTGACTCCTGTTCCCCCTAGCCAACCAACCAACCCTCAGCACCACCTGTGGAGCTCCTCCTGCCCAGGAGCTTCCAACCTCACCCAAGTTTAGTGCTGCAGCGGCCTCAGAGGATGGGGGAGATCTTTGGATTGCGACGACGGGCTGGTGGAAGAAAACATCTGAGCCTGCAAACTGCTTTGGGAAATGTGCTTTGGTTGCCAATTGGGCTGTGATGGGCAAATGAAGCCAGGGCAATGGTGATACAGGAAATTATTCAATTAAAGGTAAGGCCAGTGTTCGGGTCACCAGTCCTGGTTCAAGTAGGCAGTGCACGACAATAGGAGAACTGAGCAAAGAGCAGAGCTGAGCCCTGGGGGATGCAAAGCAGCACTGAGATGAGGGAAAAATACCAGCATGCCGCCCTCCCACGGCAGAGATGGACTGCTGGGCCACCAGCAGCACCCTGCCAACCAATACAGCAGCACACGCTCCTGTTAAAGATGAGCTCAGGTGGTTTTACTTCACCTGTTGATAACAAAACTGGTTTTCCTCTATCCTGCTGGCTGGCTTCAATGATGGTAAGAATACGAATGACCAAGCACATAGCTGTACTACTGCAGTTGCTGCTATTCAATTATTAAGATAATTACTTTGCCAGCTTGGTCACAACAGTGGCTCTTACCAGCCAGTAATGCTGCTCGCTTTACAGTTGCACAGACAGATAAGTGGGTGAGATTTGCACACAGAATGACAGTCAGCTACATTACCAGACCTGATAATTTGCACTTCCAGAGCCCAACTGGAACAAAAAAAGGCCACTGCCCCTTTTCCAACCTGCTTGTTTGGCGTTCCCCTTGGTTTCACTATCAGCTAAATGCACTCAAGGGTAAAGACTCCTCCGGGACCTGTGAGACGTCACTGCTGCCAACACAACATCTGTATTTGTTGCCACGGTGATGGCTCAGAGCATTAAATCAGAAGAGCCCTTTGCAGCAGGACCTTGGGCTGATGCACTGCAGGGTGAGACACAGCAGAGCAGCAGGCAATGCAGCCCAGCAGGTCTGAGGGATGTGGCGTGGGGTTTTCACGTTGAGCAGCTCCTACCCTAACAAGGGGACACCGAGGACAAGCCTGCATCCCAGCCAGGCCACGGTGATGATGGGCAAACACAAGAAGTGCTCTTCATACACAGGGGGAATTGCAGCTTGGGACTGTGCTGTTTCCATCCCAGCCATGATGATGAAGTTCTGTGGAGTGCAGGAGTCTCCAGGATGACCTTTCCTAGACAGACGCTAGAAACCTATTACTGAGCGTAAGCCAATTTGCTTCGCCAGTGTAAGTAGCAATTTTCTTTCTTAAATACATTACAGCTGAAGGTAAATGGCTATAAACAGAAAGTTACTCCCCGCTCCCTCCTTGGAGAGCTCTCCCCATGGTTATGAGCTATGATCTTAAAAACGCTGTTGTGAGACACCAGCAGTGCAGGACAGGGATGTTTTCAGCTAGTGACTTTCATGCCCAGTTTTTATTAAGATGAAAAAGAAAAGATTAAGTGATAATATCCGCAGGGGGCAATGACTTCTGAAAATATCCTTATGCAGCAGTTTCAACAGGGAGTGGAAAAATAGCAGCAAGGTACAGGGCTCCTGCATTTTATTCAGGTTGGGCAGTAGGAACAATTTCTTCTCTGAAACAGCAGTGCTGCACTGCACAGCAGCTGGGGAGTGGGGGGTCACCATCCATGGGGATGTGGCAAGTGGCATGGGGGTGGGTTGGGGGCTGGGAATCTTGGAGATCTTCTCCAATGGGAATGATTCTGTGATTCTATGATTCCAAGCAGGTGCACCAGGGGAAGAACAGCAGCTAGCAAAGCAGCCTGTGGAAATTCAGCAAGGCTGCGTGATGGCAGTACCAGGGGGAAATGCTAAGAGATGTAGGGCAGAAGGCACAGAGCCTCCCACTGTCCCACTACAGGCTCCAGGGAGATAACATGGCACAGGGTACCATGCCATCAAAAGGAGAGGGGGGTGAAGGGGGTGTATGCTACAGGATGCATCTTGGAGCTGCTTCTCCCCATCTCCACATGAGATTCTGCCCAAACAAAAGGCATCTTCCCCTCCCAGCCACTCCCACTTCTTCCTGGAGATGCTTGGCAAACAAACCTGGACTAACCCCCGTATCAGCATCCTTAACAGCAGTGTGGGATTCCCTTCTTTGCAATAAACTCACTGGTCCTCCCCTCAGCACCTCAAGTAACAGCACACCAGCTCTGAACGACCTCACAGAAAGGCAGGGTAATAACACAGCACACCTCAAAGCACATCATCCTTCTCATCTATTATTTCGGCCTGACATTTCTGTTCATTAGGAGCATGCTGTGTACAGGCACAGTACATCTTCATTGGGAACCCACCGTTCCTATTAGATGTAATTATTTCTCCCTGCAGCTCGCATGCTAAAGATGGTTACTAAAAAGCGAGTGGCCACTGCAGGCAGCACAGTGAGACTCTCCTTGGACAGACACACACTGCAGCAGTGCCCACATTGACCTGAGACCAAATTCCAGCACTTTCCACATCTTCAGGACCACCACAACCAGTGGGGCTGCCCTCCATACTGGGCTCCACCCAGAGCTCCTGGATGTTAGGAGAACATCTATCTGCAAGTTTGCCAAGAACAAAGAATCTGCCATCACCCCTGACACAATGCTGAGTGCTAATTAGCCTCCCTATTAAACAGGGCTATCTTCATTTTCTAGTAACTTTCAGCTCCTGGCTCTTATCACATCTTTGATGGCCAAACGCCATCCGCCTAACCGTGCTCCTCAGTGACGCCAATGAAAGCATCCCTTCCCTTCACCTTCTATTATCCAAGTCCAGAGGCAGCAAGGCCAAGCTCTGACCAGATTGTTCTCCTTTTCTTTTCAGCCCCAGTTGGTTTCTCACTGCATGGCATTATTTTGTCTGAAGCACTTATTGACAGAAGTAGAAAGCATTTACAAAGTCATTTTCAATGCAGTGGCACACCCTCCTCAGCCAACTCCATATCAGAAACTTATGCCGTCTTCTTTTGAAATGAAATTATTTATTTCCAAAGCACCATGAACCATATGCTGGCTGAAATGAAAGACCACAACTCATCTAAAGGGTTTTCATTCTTTTTTTTTTTTTATTATTTTTTTTTCTAATTTTTCTGTTTTTACAACATTTCAAACCATTGGCATTTTGTCACGTTATGGGATGTAATTGCTGCTCTTGACTGGGGAGGGAAGCCTGGATGAAATGTTTCAACACAAATTTAATGCCACTGGGGTTAGCAGAAATCAATGGCACCCTTGTGTCAGGCCAAACACATGGGAAACCAGCACCCATCCACAGCTCTGTGGCACGGGGACGTGACTGAGCCTCTTCTGCTCATAGTCTCAGAACTACAAAAGCAGTTCTGCGCTATTTGGTGGAATATCTTTATTCAAACCTAAATGTATGTAATCAGCATTAGCTTGATGTATTCCAGCCAGCAGCGACTTGGGGGACCGACCTGAACGGGAGACTTCATGAATATTCCACAGACTGACATTTGTTTACGGAATTTGAATATTTCCTAATAACCAGGGGGGAAAAAAATGCATACCAGGAGGGCAGAGCTCATGAATGCTTTATAGAACCAAGTCTCCCCTGAAATACCCTAAATGGCAAACATTACCTGCAATCTACAGATATACAAAAAGCTGCCAGCGTTTGCTGCCTTCCCTCTGCTGGGATGGAGCTGGGTCTAATGGGCAGCATTGCCCAGCCAGGCTCCCCATGGTACAAGGAGACACGGCCCTGACTTCCCCACACTTCTGACACACCTATGGGTTGTTGTTAATGGAAACATAAGGTGCACTTACCACTTGCAGCTGTGCTGAAGGAGAAACCCCTTCATTTGGAGGTGCTCCTATCAGAGTTTGTAAGCACTTCCATGAGCCTCGCCACAGCAGTTTGTTCTCTGACACTGCAAGTTTGGCCTCTCAAAGTCCAACTCTGCATCTACAATACCTTGAGCACTTGAACACGAGGAAAATATGCTCCAAGACAACTGCAATCATTAAAGCTATGTGTAAATTTATCTTCTAGCTCCTCCTCAGTGCCCCATATTGAGAACAGACCAATGCCTCATCCTTCTCCCAACACTGGCCCTTACTTGTAGAGGGAAGCTAAATGCATTTTCATTTCCTACACAGTTCTCCCACTCCATCTTTCTGGCTTTTTTACTCTTCTACAAAGTCAGGTATCGCTATCTAACGTTAATATTTCTTCACACTGAAGAAGTGCAAGGATTACTCAAATTCTCTGCTACTGCATATCCTGGAGAGTAAACAGGGATTTTCAAAACCTCTTTGGCATTGGCCTAACTCTGCCTTTGGGAACTCTTTTGTGACTTAGCCACAATGCAAAGCACTCCTTGCTATCCCAACAGCTTCAGAACAGTAATTCTGTTTTCTTGTTTGAAAGGGATTGGTTCCAGCTTGAGGATTAATCCAGTGATGTACCACCACAACCAGGAAATTCAATTCCTCTTAAAACATCAAAAAACAAAACAAAACAAACAAACAAAACCACCCACCAAAACCCTTCAAAGTTGTTCAAAGCAAATGGGATGAGAGAAATTCATTTACCTATAGATATCTCAAGTCAGATAGTGAACAATGAATCAGTCATCTGAGATTTCCTTTGCAGCCCAAAGAGAGAAAGGAACCCTGGGTGCACAATCCTAGCTCACAAGCAGACTTCTGATGTTCAGATCCCACCCAAAACATAAAACCACCTTTGGTAACATGAGCATGAAATAATCCTAAACCGGTGGCTGCCTGGCATCAGTGCTTTATTGCACATTTTCCCTGCATAAAATGGATTCCCCATTCCAAACAATTCCCCTTGATCTTCCTGAGCTGAGAGCAGCAGAGAGGCACTGCTGCATCCAAAGTGAAGCAACAAAACAAGGATCAGGTGAAGAACAGCCTGATGGCACAGAACCCATGTGTGCATCCCACCTGGACACCACGAGGAGCAGCACTTGCTGCTGTTGTTGCTGCCCATTCTCATTTTTGCATCTGCCGTTTCCCACACAAAAGCAGCTGACGGATGAGAAGCCCAACCCTGAAAACGTATTCAGCAGAAATTCAGGAGGAGGTGGAAACCCGATGCCCCCACTTGGAATAAACACATCGTTTGGATTTCTTCGCCATTACTTATAAATCAATTTTAATCATGATGCCAACGACATCAGCAACAAAACCGAGCCAAGCCGCCGGGCCGCTCCTCTCGCACACTAACTACCGCAAATTAAACGGCGGATTGCGTTGCGCTCGGGGTATTGTCATGCAAACGAAGAAAAACAACTCGCTTTCCAATTTCCTCATGCAAATATAGACTGAATTGTTGAGACAGAGAATATATTTTGCCATCTCAGTGGTTCTGCGGAAGATAAGAGAAACTGCAGAAGTTTTGCAATTTGTGAGCTGGCGGCTTATTAAATAAATAAATAAGCGCACCGCCCCGCAAAGCCAAATGTTTAAATAACATTACAAGTAAACTGTCAAGGTCAGCAAACAATATGTTTAAACAATCTTGTCTTCCTTTTGCCTTTCTGCAAAGGCTATGCTATAATTTATGGGCTTATTTCCTTTTCAAAGAAGTTTCTTGATACAGTCTCAAACACTGCTGGAATATTAAAAAAGAAAGAGAGAGCAAAACTTTGCAGGCTGTGGCTCTGCACCACAACGCAGGTGGCACCGGAGCTGCAGTTTCTGTGCAGTTCTCCTCCTCCCCAGTAGCTATGAACACAGGAGGGGCACACAGACCAGGCCTGCAGTGCAATGCCTGCTGCAAGAAGAAATAAATGCCTGCAGATATTCTGAAGAATCGAAGAAAGGGAAAAAAAAACCCTAAATGACAGCCATTCTGCAGTGAAAGCTCAGGACTGGCCTTTATTTTTACTTTTTCAGAAGCAAATGGAAACTCAGAAATGACTGTACGAATGCCTGGGCTCTCCTCCCAGCATCCCTGCATGTTTCACCCCCACGGCTTCAACCCTCTGCTCTTCCCCTCACTGCACGCTCAGGAGCAGCTCCTGGTCTTGCAGGCATTACCTGTGCTCGTGCCATAATTGAACTGCAGAGTGCCCCAGATGGGTACGTTGCAGCAGGGTCACCAACCACCACAGACAGGGACACCTTACCACCCCTCACAGCCACGCTTCCTGCAGCTCCACGTGCCCTATGTCAGTCAGAAATGGATATTTTGCACCTCAAAGTCACCCTGTGCCCACAAAGCCAAATCCCCACTGCTATGAGACAGCAACAGAGGCCGAAATATCAATGAGAGACCTATGGGGTAAGAAAAGGACATGCTTCAGCACAACCCCTACTGCTACCTGCACTGCCTCACACACAGTTCATAGAATCCATGAATCACTGAGATGGAAAAAGACCTCTGAGGTCATCAGGTCCAACCTTTAACCCAGCACTGCCACGCCTGCAGCTAAACCAGTCCAAAGCACCACGTCTCCATGCCTCCCCAGTACCTCCAGAGGTGGTGACTCAGCTGCTTCCCTGGGCAAACTGTTCCAGTGTTTCACTACCCTTTCTGTAAAGAAAATTTCCCTAAAATCCAACCCTCCCCTCGCCTGCCCAACGTGGCTGGCAGGAGCCAGCAGCTCCATCTCCCACCTCTCATTAGGTTTTAGTGAGCCAGCCTTTCCCCTCCCTTGATTACATGTTCCCTTGATTACATGTACATGACAGCAGCATTATACTCTGCCACTAGGAATAAATTCATGTCATTCTTAATAATGGCTCCGCAGCTCTGGAGCTGATGGTGAGCCGCTGACCACAGACAGAGAGAGGAGGGAGGGAGGGAGAAGGGAGGGTTCTGCAGAGCTGCTGTCAGCCCCGTTTGTTTGCCAGGGACTAAAAGCATGTAATTCACAAGTTCTGCACGCCGGTGAAGTTATCATCTGAAAGTTGTTGCTCTGCAGTAGCTTGACAGCCTAACAATACAAAATAAATCTATTCACGCTGCTTTGGCGAAACCAAATCCCGGGAATGTGCCGCAACAGCAGAGAGCAGTGATAAGTTCCCACAACTTACAGCAACTCGGTGCTGTCCTCATTACCATATATTATCTTACTGCACACACAAGAAACCTTTCCATTGGACTTCTCTGCTGCTGAGCTTTATTCCCTGCTCTGCACTAAAGCTGAAAGCACTTTGTGCAAGCCTCAGCGCCCTCCTGATAGCGCTGGGTTTGAAGTGTCGCAAAGCCTCAGCGCTTTGCTGGTTCTCTGGCCATTGGTGTTAGCAGCAGTTCCTGGAGTCTTCTGAAGAGGATTCACAACTGGATTATGTGCTCTGTAATGCACAGGGTCTTAGCACATCATCTCCTGCTGCTCTCACCGTGTCAGGCCAGCCCAGATAGGGGCTTTGCAGCACAACAGCAGTAAGGAGGAGGGGGGAGGAACTCCTGCATAAAGGGGAAGAGCAGAACCAAGACAAATTCACAGGCTTTGGAGATGAGGCACCAAATTAATCAAAGTGGACAGGGAAGGGAACAATGCTCTGCGTATCAGTGGGATCTTGGATGCACCAACGTTGATGAGAAAGGACAGCAAGACATCTTCATTTCACCTGCTACAGAGACAGATGGAGCACGTGTCAGGGTGTACGGACCTGCACTGAGATAACACCAATGCCAATAAAGATGCATTCCGCCTGCTAGGAGAGCCTGCCTGATGGCATTTGTTGCCTGATCCCCTGCAGCTTGCACACGGTGGAGCCCTGGAAAGCTCTGCCCATGCCCAGAACAAGCCATAGTTTGCTGGCTAAAGCAGCTATGCAATGTTTTATGGCAACTGAGGATATTGCCTCTCAGATATCGGCAGGCAATCACTGGCGCAAGTTTAGGTCTGGTTTCCCAGCTCAGGAAAGCTGCTCTGCAAGGGTGCTGTGCAGAGCCTGTGCCCAAATAAAAGCATCAACTCTCACCCAAAAACTCAGCCTGAGTTGCTATGGGAGCTGCACGCATCCTCTGTGTGCAGCTCTACAGAGATGGCAACTAGCGTGAAGGGTACATGAGTGATCTCTTCCAACCCAGAGGACACAACTGTGAAACACTCCCAGCATGAGCCTCAGCAGTCTGAGGAAGCAACGCTACATCTCCCCCACACAGCCCATTTTATTGATCCTGCTTCCTCCCCTCAAGGAGAATTTTGGTTCAGGAAGGACATTCCTGAGAACCTGGACCATCTGCTCATTAGCAGAGCAAGGATGGCCCATGCATGATGACACAGACTTCCCACCACTGTGCTCATGTCTCAGTTTCCAGTGACATAGAATTTGCCTGGTCCTTCCCTTCACTGTCTCCTCTCAGGTTGGATAGCACTGGACCGATGCCTGCACCACGCCCTCCAGGTAGATTTTAAGTGCTTTCAAAGTTTAAGGGCTATTCGAGTTTTTCTGTTTGAGATGCAGGGTTTTTCTTTTCTTTTTCCTTAAAACAAAGACTGCTTGCCTGGGCACACAGTGCATGCAGAACTTGCTGCCTTCCTCAGAGGGTGGATGAGCATCTTCAGGGAGGAGTACTCAGCACCCCATGGCCATGTGACACACCTGCAGGACAGCCACAGCCAACTGATTCTATGACACAAGCTTGTATCCACCTGCAACTGAAGACTTTCAGCTTGTTCCTCACCCCTAGGCCAAACATCTGATGCCAGCAGCTCTCAGTAAATCACCACTTACATATGATGCTTACATGCCCTTCCCAAACCAAAGCGCCGGACTGAGATGTTAATTAAGTTTGCTTTTCCATTCCGTTCCAGCCAGGCCACAAATCACACCTCCATGATTCACAGCACTGCATCTCTTGAAAGAAAGCTGGGGAATCTCACCCGAACGCCCTCACCCTCCAAAACCCAACTCCCAGCTGCATCTTCTGCACAGCAAACCCAAGCTCTTGGAAAACTTCACTTCCCAGAGCTTCTGGGAACCCTGGACACTTGCATTTTGTTGGCATCTAATTGACTGGAGCTTTCTGCCTTTCAATCTGGGGACCAGCACACGAGCAGCACTTCCCAATTTATTCCTGTTGCTGAATGCTCAGTAAGCAGGCGACAGCCGTAAGCGTTTCTTGACAGGCGCTTGGAAATATAATGCGCTGCGGGTTCTGTTTCCCTCCTCTTAATGGGATGCAAAGCTCCGTTTTCAAAAGAATATGCTAACATTTTAAGCTCTTTTTGTTAGTATAAATGATAATGTAGTCAACACAAGGGCCTCATCTCTCCTTGAAGTGAGTATAATTCCTATTCACCTTAACACACATGCATTGCGCTCAGGAACAAACCTGCGACCAGCTGTCCTCAAGCGGGCTGCACAGCAGGCTCATCTCTTAGTGAGGAGCTGATGAAGGAGCACTCGAAGCTGTCCTCTACTGGATAACCAAGTGATGGACTTGAGGCCTCTTAGGAAATCATACAAGCTAAAGGAGCTCCTTCTTCAGAGTGTTGCAAAATGAATCGTTTCATTTCAGTAGATCTCTTTGTTTAAGAGGAAATATGTGGTAAGTAAGCAGAAGAAAAGTGGTAGTAGAGCGGTCAGGGTGCTGTCCTGGAGGTGATGAGGGCCTTGCTATGTGCAAACTACAGAGAAAACTTGGAATGAAGTCATGGAAGACACAACCCTTGGGTTGCTGGGAGCACAGACCTCTCCAAGTCCCTTTGCTAATACTAAGCCAGGCTGGATGAGGCCTTGGGCAACCCTCAATCTAGCAGCCCTGCCTGCAGAGGAGGATGGGACTAGATGGTCTTTGAGGTCCTTCCAACCCAAGCTATGCTATAATCTTGGGACTCCATCATTATTTAGGCTCTCAGGGCTTAGGCAAACTTCAGGAACCGAATCACCTCCCGTACACTGGATCCTCGCACAATGAATTCCTCCTGCTGTCTCTAAAAGACACTCACAAAGATCTATGAGAGGCATTCCGACATGGGAAGAGAGGAAGCATAGAAACCCTACAGCTTTTTCTCCTTGTGAGGTTTATGAAACCGCTGTTCTCCTTGTTTTCAGCGCTCAGGTTCCTTATCACACCTGGTTTACATACAACCCACTGACAGATTCAGAAACAAACACGTTTCACTGCTACAGGATTACAAAGGAAGGATCAATTCCACGCTGTCAATTCCTCCGTTTCATTAGCGACTGATTGGTAGGCATCACATCCTGTCTTCCAAGAGTCAAACCCGTAAACAAGACAACATTGTTAAAAACAACTGCCAGATGCCAGCGACTGCTACGAGACTGCAGCGTGAATAAAGATCTTGGAAATAATTGAGCTGTCCCTGGTGGTGCTGCACCCACGAGTGGGACAGAGCGGGATGGGCAGAACAAGCCCAGAAGTCATTAATAACCTCAAGGGGTGATTTTCCTTACTGGGTAGCATGGAAAAACGGAGCTGGAAAGAGAAAGGAATCACTGGGGAAAGATGTACGTTTTTGCTGCAGCCTTGCCATTTCCAAAGCTGGGAATACGCTGGCCAGGTTCCTAAGGAAGGAGTGCATTCGCCCATGTTTTTCCCTAATGCACCAACTGTCATGACTGTCAATTGGGCTTGCTTTCAAGGAGAATAAAATTCATTTGGAAAAGAAAGGAAGGAAAAGAATAATTAAAGAAGAAAAGTAAAAGAAAAGGTGTTTAATTGGCATCTGAATTCCTCATGAAACAAAGAGATGGATTCATGCAAAGAATAAGGAGAGCTGTTTTGATATCTGAATTTTAATGACTCCATGGCATTCCTATTTGTTATGTATCTGCTTTCAAAATGTCACGGCTGGCTCTAGTGGTAATTACTGAATTTCAACATTTATAGAAAAGCAGCACATACAGTATGGAGATAATTGCCCAGTTGGATAGTTATGAAGGAGCCAGGTTTTTTTTCTTCCTCCTCCTTCTGCAACTACAGAATTTTGGTAATTATCACTAGAGCAACTTGTTAAAAAAAATCAGAAAGCAGGTAAATAACAAACACCAATGTAGTTTATTCATTACAATTCAAAAAACACATAATCACATTGATCTGGAAATTACAAGTGACTGCATTCTGCGAAAAAGCACAGCCCTTACGCTATGCCAGCATTTAGTGCTGCTGTACATCATACAATAAGACATTTTCCTGATGGGAATTGTTATGTAATAAACACTATTGTGTGCCATTTGCTGGTGAAAATCAATACATAACCAGGTTATAATATCAGCAATGATCAGACCACAAATCATAAGACTTGGTATGGATCAGGCGCTCGCACAAAGCATGGACTTGCAGGGAAAAAACCAGGAGGGCTGCAGCTCAGCACAGAGCAAGGCTCTCTGGAACATAGCGAGGGTTTCCCATTTGTGTTCCCAGTTACATTACACTTGCTGTCCCCCCCGATGTTCCTGCAGACCTACAGTGCAAAATCTCAACAAAAAATGCTGCTCAGCCCCTTCTTCTGCTCAGCTTTCACCTGAGTCCTTCCCCTTTGCTGGAAACATTACCTCCATCTAACAGACAGGAAAATCAAGGCATACAGATGTAACAAAACGCCCTTTTCTTCATTCAGCGCATCACTACGAGGGCCGTGATGGCTTTCCATCCTACATCTTGCATCTGCACCACCTGAAGAGTCAAAGCAGCATTTCAAAGCAGAGCCACAAACGTTGGCTCCGCACAGAATTCAGGTTCGGCTTCAAACAGCCCACAGCTCTGCGTCTGCAAAGTGGGGGATTTCGGCGCGGCCGCATCTTTAATCAGAGCGGTGCACAAAGCAAACGCTCCTGCTTAGAAGTGGGGATGTGCCAGAAGTGGGGGGCAGAGGTCCAGGGAGGTAAACACACAAGTATGTAATTAAAGGAGCAAAGAAAGCTAACGATGGAGGATCTCCAGGCTTCTACAAAAACAGGGAAGGAAAAGACCATTATATATACACAAGAGATAAATGGATACGGAGCAGATAAGAGTGACAGAGGGAAATTGGAGGCAGAGGAGGATAAGAAGCTGATGCTGACACTGACAATATTTACTTTTGCATTGCTGTTCGCAAATGAAGAGGATGAGGATTTGCCTAAGTCAGGGATCAGATCCCCAGGGAGAGGAGAAGATGAATTAGGGAGTGTGCAGATAACACAAGAAATGGTCAATAAATGCTTAGGGGAACTTAAAACTGACACGAAGCATTACGGTCCGGATGGTAACATGCACACACGTGGGATTTAATGAACAGGGGAAGCCATGACAAAGCAGGACTTCATTCTTATGGATTTCCCTTTAAATGGGAAAGACAGGGAACACAGAGTGCGACTGTTTGGACGTTTATAGCAGAAGCAGTGATCTCTCAAAGACCCCATTACTCTGACATCTCTTTCTTGGTGTTGCTACAGACAGTAGGATGGATGCCCATATTGCTATCAGCAAGGAAAAAAAATCTCTAATTTCATTGCTCAAGGCGCTCATCTTGAAATGCTCTTCCCCATAATAATAATTAAAAAAAAAATAAAAAAAATAATAATCCTTGTCTTCAGATGGGCAGCAACTAAATATAACATATCTTCCAGAAAAGTCACATCTGAACCTGCTTTCCCAAGCCATCACTTAATGAGACAGTTGTCATTAAAGCCCTCCTCGTTTAGGACAAAATTTAAGCTTTTGCTTAGCTAAAAACAAAACAAAAACCAAACAACTGAACCCAAACCCCAAAGCAATGCATCAGTCAAGCTGGAGAGGTGCCTCCTTCCATCAGAATCTTAATGCATATTGGGGATATGTAGGCAGAGTGAAAGAATCAGCTGTGCATTGACTGGGAGAAAAGTATTTATTTGGAAGCTAATTTTTAAGGGGAAGGAAAGGCTTGAAAACGCCGGGTTCATTAAGAACAGTCAGTGTGATCTCATGAAAAGCAGATCAATCCTTATTAACTTGTTAGAAGTCTTTGAAGAGATTACTTGACTTGGTGGACAAGTGAGCTGCAATTGGCATGCGTCTCTCAGATGGGCTGGGAGCATCTGATAAAGACCAGCCCGTGAGGCTAATGCTAATGGTGAGCATCTCAAGCACCTGATGATGGAAAAAAAAATGAGAAAGTCAGGTGCAGTGTGCTAGAAAGAATACAAGGACATCCCACAGAGCCAGGGATGGCTCTGAGATGGCTCCTGAGGCTCACCAGGAGGTAGGTGAGAAGAAGCAGGTTTTACAGCCCATCCAGCCCACAACCTATAGGATAATTTAAGCAGTCTATCATCAGGGCTGGGCACAAATCTGTAGTATAACATCAAGCCTTCTCCATTTTATTATACCTTCCAGCTTTCCACGTAGCCCACAACTCATCTAAATGACTCCCTGGCAGGACTGAGCAGCCTTCTCCTGCTGGTGTCAAAGCTAGAAGTTCTCCTGGAGCCCAGAACACATAAGTCTGGCCTGAAGCACTGACAGAAAGGTTGAATTTGAATTATTAGACATACTAAACAGGACCGTAAGTGCAGACATCCTTCTCCTTTGTCTCGCAACCATCAGTCCAGGTCCAGCAACTCATGACATCCTGGAAACGTGCTCTGTCACTATTCTAGAAAAACGAGGGGTGGGTAGATAATAATTAAATAACTGCAGAAACTTGCTATCACTCAGCCATCATTAAGGATGAACACTGTCCAGATGAAGCAGTCAAAAGGGATAATGAGGTGTGCAGAGGAGGAGGCTGGGAGCTGCCAGACAGTGGGAGGACACCATTTCCTAGCATTTTTCATTGGTAGAGTCAATAGATTGTACCTCCAGCCTCTCCCCCGACTACACATTAACCTCAATTAAAGGAACTTTAACTGATCTCCTCAAGAAATAAAAGAAACACTGGCTTTAGCTTGAATGGAGGAGCTTTGCTTCTCAATTCCTACACTTACACCCCGCAGAAGGGGCGACTCCAGCCAAAAGCCCCTCTAGATAGCTGCTAAAACCCCAAGCAATGCCCAAGCTGTGGTTTCTGGAGTGGATCACACAAACTCTTGTCATACAATGGAAACGTTGGAGATGGGAGAGAATGAAACAGATCTCACGCATGCAACTCATTAACTTGACTTCACGAGGTACGCCCCTCTAAACACCCCTCAGAGACACACAGAGCTGCTCAGCTCGCATCTTACTAGACAACTGAGACTCCCTCTCTCACACCTGAATAAATACCCTAATCACAGGGAAAAAAAAAAGCTTCAATCAGCGCTTACAACAATCCCACTACACAAATCCATACAACGCCGGCTACATTAATGCTCGCAGTATGACTTGTTATCCACAAAGGAAACACCGCTGTGTGATAATGAAGTCATTCGATTGGGATTTCTAGATGAGCAACAAGAACTGCCTGGTTACCAGAGCATGACACTCAAAGCCACGGTGAATAAGCTGTTGATTGCTTAGATCAGAAAAGTCACCTGCGGCTCTGGGAGGAGCATCCCCTGCCCACCACCCCCACCTCTGGGCATGGATGAGCACAGAGCCACAGCCTCATGTCCTCCAGCACAAAGATGGGTTCTCCAGGAATCACGACGGCGCGACCACCGGTGCCAGCAGATTCAGAGGTCACTGGATACAGCAAAGCAGAAGTGCTTACTGTGCAGGACCATTATCTTGATTACTTGAGGTGGGTTAAGAGCTGTATGGGGCAATTCTTATCCGTTCTTCTATCAAGAACAACAGCTCGCCTCTGCAGGCCTGCAAGAAAGCATTAACGCTTTTTTTTTTTTTCCCCCTTGTTTAGGACTCTTCATTAAACCACAGCCTCATTTCTGCCAGCATGGGGTCAGAACTTCACTACACAGCCTCATTGTCTTTGTGAGAGCAGCACAATCTCTGCAACAAAGGCACACCTGGAGGAAAATTATGGAAATTCATGGCTTTGCCTGACACAAGGCTGGCAGAGGAGATGACACCGTCTGACTTGACCTCTTCACTGCCGCCTGTGACTGCACAGTGAAAGACAGACCTGCCTATGTGCCATCAAGCATCCGCGTCTCATCTCACCCTCCTGGCTTGGGATGTAAAAAAAGCCCTTGCTGAGAGCAGGCTGAAAAGAGGCTAATAATTCTCCTGGCAGCTGGAGTCCAGGCTGGGAGCCTTATTCCATTGTTTTCCTACTACCTTTCACTCAGAAGAAAAGGAAAGCATCAGAGAAGTTTGAAAACCCTCTTGTTTTTATGTTCTCTGGCATGGAAAGCAGAAATGAACTTTCATCTCCCTTCAGAATTGATTTAGGTTAGCTTTGCTGAGGCAATTGAGATCACCAAAAATATACACAGAGATAACTATATATACAACCATTATATATATGTGTCTGTAATTAACAAGCAAGAAGTTGGGGCTGAATGAAAGCAGAAAAAGGAAGCCACATTTCTCCAGGAAACAGTCTGCCACCCCCAGGTTTTCCTTACTTTCTCTGCACAGACAAAAAGCATTTCAGAACCACAAGGGACACGTTGGGAAACAATCTCCATTCTCTGCCTATAGAAAGGGGGTGCATCCCCCAAAGCACCACCAGCGTATGTCAGCAAAAACATGACCACGTGTGGTTTTGAAAGTCACCTGAAACGTTCACAGGGGTAAGGAGGGTTGGGTACAATCAGTGCTGAAAGGGAATCATTGGGGATGCCAAAACAAACTTTGGGCTTTGAGTCTCAGGGCAATTCACAGAATCACAGAACTGTCTGAGATGAGAGGGACCTTTAAAGGCCATCTGGTTCAACTGCCCTGCAGTGAGCAGGGACATCTACAGCTCCATCAGGATGCTCAGAGCCCCATCTAGCCTGACCTTGGTTGTCTCCAGGACATTCCTAACAATTACAGAGTTGGTAGTAGACAACTTTCATCTCTGCCTGCTGAAGGATTTTCACAGGTCTTTCTTACAAGTAGCCAACACCAACCAAGTTGGCCCCAGAGCACTGGACTCGCTCTTCCAGAAGGTATTTTCCCCAAAACCACACTGGCCATGGCAGGAAACAATACCCCCAGTGTTACATGACAGAAAGCTGCTAATGCATCAGACATGCATGGCTACATAGGGTAAAAGGTTGCACCTGCAACTCTATACTGCCTGTTTCTCATGCAATTAGCTCTACAGAGCATTGAGCTTTTGAGGAAGGAGCAGCTGAGAGGCTGATGGGGGCTCTGCACCATATACCTGTAGGTGCTTTCCTCTCCCCCACACCTCCTCGCCTTTTAATATCATCACTTCTCTAAAAATAAAATCAACTTGATGCTAATGCAGGCTGAAAAACCCCACCAGACCAATCCTCCATGTGCCTGACTCCAGGGCCCCCTGATCAAATTGTTTTCCCTTTCCCTGCTGATCCCACACACTCACTCCCTGCTCAGCTCGCTCTGCCCATGGGGACAGGGCTGGAAATGGAAGCACAGGTTTCCCCCCAGTACTGAACTGTCAGTGGCAGCTCTGCAAGCATCAGTGCTTTTTAGGAACTGAGATGCAACTTGGAAATAGAAATGAAAGATTTCTTTCCTCTTCCTCCCATTCTCCCTGCATCTTTTCCCTGCCAAGCCACTAACAAGGGGATTGCAACTGGGAGGGCTGGATGAAAACAGAAAACTAGCAGGTGCTATTTCAGCTGAACCAGGCTTGGGATGATGTGGGGAGCCTCTCCAATGAGATGCCTGTCTGACCCTAGAAATAAGGGGCTGTTAATGCCTTGAAAACAGGGAAGCTATTCCTCCCACAGGAAATGACTCCTGCCTCAATTAGTAGACTTTTCAGCCCAGATGGAATGGGATGATTATGTACCATAACCATCAATGCTGCCTCCACCTGCAAGAACCTGCCTGGCTTTAACCCTTATCTCTCCTCCAGCATCACATTCAAGCTCCTCACTTTGGATCCCAAATCAGCAGAGGACAACTATGCTGGTTGCAAGAGCACCCATAATGCTGGTAAATATCCATCATGATATGATGTGATGGCAACCTTGCTAAATATCCCTTTTCCCTCAGGTTAAAGCCCATCTTGACCACTCTGAGAACACTTCGGTCTGCAATCTCATCACTTGCTGCAGGAAGGCATAGAAAATGAGAGATCTGGGGAGGATGAGTGCAGCTGCACAGCTGCAAAATGAAATTCACCCCTGTGCTTCAACTACCAGGCCCCCAGCGCCATGCAGGAGTTACGCCTCTGCTCTGCACTCTGCTTTATTTCCCCACCAGAATTCCCAGATCCCCTCATCAGCTCAGTAACAGCCCAGCAGGGACCCATTAGTTTTCACTTTGCCCTTCATCATTTGGAAACTCTCTGTCCAACACTTTACCAGGCCTGTCTCCTTTCCCAGCTGAACAGCCCTGGCTTGTAAATAGGGTGAGTGGCTGCAACAGTTGCTGCTTTACGAGCTCAAGCCTACAGCTCCTTTAGGAGGACGGAGAAGAGAGGGGAAAAAAATTCTACTGTCACCAGAAACCAAATTATCCTCCAGCCAACATGAAAAACCTGCTCATGAATTAACCACCTCTTGCTAATCACTCCCGCTTGATATTTATCATGGGCAGGTTTCACGAGATGAATCCTGTCACCAGGCAGTTGCCAAGTCCCAGGAGCAGCTGCAAATCTTCATTAATAAAATTTTGGGGTTTGCTTTGTTTGGGCTGGAGACTGCCACTTCCCATCCTGACATCCAGTAAGTATAAGAACTGCATCGTTACCGAAAGCTGCATGCGAGAAGAGGCTTGGAAATTTTAAATGAAAGCAGATGTTGAGAAATGCCATTATCCAGCACACGCTACAGTAAATAGCATTAACATTTCTAAGCGATGGGCCCTGGAAATTGGATGTTGTGAGCAAGGCGTTCACAATTAATAGAAGGGAGTTCTGCAGGTGGCGAGGTGATGGGTTCACGCCTGCTGCCATCAGCAGCGGAGGTAACGAGGTGTGAGGGATGATGGCCACACACACAGCAACCACAGCACCTCCTCGAGCACAGCCACTCTGCAGCCCCACCAAAACACCGGCATTTGCTTTGCACAGAGCCCAGCAAAGGGAACTGAATCTCTCTTACATGACTGCACTGAGAGTGTGGGCTGTGCTGGGCTGATATGGAAGGGGTGGTGGCTGGGAGCATCTGTGAGAAGGTGCAAAGGAGAGCCCAGGTTGGAGAGGAGACCCAGCCAGATCCCACTGCTGTGCCTTAAGGTTTCACTGCCCATCTGTTAGCAATAGATTCCACATAAGGAGATTAATGTTTTGCCCATGATGATATCTGATGAGTGGTCTCCCGGTCCTTATTTCAACCCCAAAATTCAGCTCATGCCTGTTGGGTCAGCTCACCCTTCTCCCACAATTTCAGGTAAGCTATATTAAAACTGCTGGTCTATTTCATTGTACCCATGTGAAGGGAGCAGCATCCTCCTGCAACACACCACAGCAAGACTTGAATTAAACCAAGGAATTTAGAGTGTCAAGCCACAAATGCTGCCTTTAAATCAAGGCAATGCCTGTTTGTGCAGCCAGGAACTGCCCCTTCCCACTGCAGTCACCCTGATACAGGATCATTCCAGTACTCTCACCAAGCTTCTGGATGCTTTGTTCTGACTGCTTCCCAACAGCGTCCATTTGGCTTCTGAATATTCCCCTTCCCCAGCAGGCACCTGCCTGGAATGCCCTGCTGCAGAGCACAGCCCAGCTGGCACAAAGGAGAACACACCAAGAGAGGGAAAGTGTGAGCAGGAATCCCATATTGAGCTCTGCCTCAACACAACACTCTTGCCTTTGCTCTCTGCCAACCAGCAGCAGGTTTTCTGTTCCTACTTGCAAGACAAAACGCTGGGAAATTGAGGAGCAGAGGAAAAATATTTGCTTGTTCTCCAACCAATTAGTTGGTGGTAAAGACAGCGAACAGAAGCAAGGTCTCCTAAGCACCACATTTTTCCGCTGAGTGCTGTAAGCAAGCTAATGACTGCAGAGTGCTAGGAAAGAAAACATCACAAACCATTGGCATTTTTGAAACTGTGAAAATAGTCTGGAATGCTCTTTTTTTTTTTTTTTAATTCATTTGAAAAGAGGTGGTAGAAATCTCTGGATTTTGAGCCACTGAGATTTGGGAATGGCATCTTGGACAGCTTTCCACAAGTCCTAGAAGGCGGAGATCCACAAGGCTGCTTCATTCATCCCATCCTGATTTAGGAGACACGGTAACATCCCTCATAAACAGGAGGAAGGAGATGATCGAGTTCCCTGTGGACACGCATGAGGTCCCCCAGCTCCCCAGGCGCTGTCTCTAGGGGGAGGTAACTGAAAAGGCACTTTATGCTGCAGTAATCAGATGGAGGAACACCAGGCATGCGCTGCACCGCCTATTAGCCACGAGAGAATTTGGTTTGGGGCCATTATCTGCTGCACGGAATGGGAACGCGCTTCATTACCAGGTCCAGATTTGATAGCACAAATCCCTGCACCCATCCCACGGGCTCTGGCTGAAGGGCACAACGAGCACCACTAATCCTGACTGCTTTCTATCACGGGCATCACAGAATCCAAATTACTCATTCTGCTACACCCGCATCCCTCCCAAGCTGCTTCTGTCCCCAAATTGCCTCTTATATTTTCTGTATACAGAGAGTAATAACTAAAATAACCATGTGGATGGATATCATGAGCCTGGAAGGTAATAAGAGGCAATGACTCCAGTGACTGAAATGAAGGAGGAAGACAGTTAATGAAATAGAGATGCCTACCAACATGTTTTAAATCAATTCACAGAGGCAATTTGAACAGGCGATCCTGTCATCGTGTTTAAAATATGTCAATTCTGCTACTTTTTCCCCCATTTCCCTTTTGGTTCAGTTTCTTTCATTTTATTTTTTTTTCCCTTCTTGGTTAAAAAAAAAAAAAAAAAAAAAAAAGAAAAGAAAAAGAAAAGAAAAGAAAAGAAAAAGAAAACCTCACCTCTGTGGGCTCACAGCTTGAGCCTGAGAAAGACAAAACCTACGGGGACACGAGAGAAGTAACTCCAATGACAGAGTGCCCTGCTTAGAAAACTCCTAATAAATCACCAAAAACAATTGCTGCTCCTATGCCACGTTTGACAAATTGAAAATAAATTGCATCAATTGCACGGGAGCCAGGAGAGCCCAGTTCAATATTTTCTCCCTAATACATCCACAGGTGGTAGAGATGGGAGACTTTTTTATTTATTTTCAACTCCAATCAATAGCTTATTCTTTCCCAAATATTCAGTTCTCCACGTTCTCACTGTGTGTGCATGCATAACAAGGTGCTGCACTTCCCCTGCTCTGCGCTGTGCAGCCCCTGTGCCATTCACACGTAGCTACGAGCTGTTTGAGTCCAACAAGTGGAAAGCTCAAGTTTTTGCTCTAAGAAATCCCTCCTTGAGCATCGCTGGGACTGAAAATATATTTCCATGAGCCCACCAAAAGCAACAGAGCATCTCCTGAACCGCTCAGGCTCAGAGCGATGCTCAGTTCTACGAAGCCAGGGGAAATTCATTTCCCCCCATTCGCTTCAGTCTTGGAGACAAGCAAAGATTCTGGCTGTGATTTTAAACAGGGAAAAAGCCCAACCGGCCGGCAGCCCCACCATCCCCTCCCACCCCTCCTGCAGAGCAAACAGAGCGCCTGTCAGCCCAGGAGGACAGCTGGCCGTGGAAATCCCAGCCCCAACAGTTACTGCTTGGCACGGTTACAGGCAATGGGAAGCAGAATCTTATGTGAAGTGGCAGGCAATCTTAATAACAGGTTGTGTGGGAACACAGCCGTACACAGAGAGATTTGCATAATGTGCAAGTCCTTGAGATATCTGCTACTACAGGTTTCATAGCCCAGATTTCATATACGCAATGGCAAACATTTAATTCCATACTAGGACCTGCTAGAAACAATTTCTGACGGTGCTACACATCCTCACAGTGCTAAGTCAGTGCATCTTGCCCAGCTACCAAACTCATAACCCAAAAATGACCCTAGTCGTCATCCACACTGCTGTAGGGTCAGTGTGCAGGGGATGGGCTCAATCATCTCAGTCATCTTTTCCAGTCTTTATGATCCTGTGATTCCACGACAACGTGTCATCCCTATGGCACACAGCTGTCTGAAATATAGAAGGAAGACAACCCCAGTTCATCAAGGCCACCTTGTAGGTATAAATCTGTGCAACTGTTATTTGGAAGTGGTCATCTCGTCATCCTAAGGAAAGCATAGAGTGGCTGCATCACCATTAGAGGTGCAGAGTTAATGAGGATGAGGACAGTACTGATGGTGTGGAGTGGGGGATGAGCACCTACCTCATCGTGCCCTGTAAAACCAATGCTTTGACCCCAGTCCCACCCTCTCCCCATGGCAGTGAGCAGCAGCCTGCCCAGAGCCCTCAGCAAACCACAGGACAGCAAGAAGGCTGCCCACCCAAGAGCCTCATCACTGCTCCCAGAGAAGTGGCTCCATCACAGCCCACCAAACACCCAGACCTCATCCATGGAGGCGAGAGTAATTCTGAGCCACTGAATCCCGGCAGCAAGCCCATGCAATTGTGTTTGTGTCTCTACTCAGGGTAAGAAATTAGTTATCTGCCTAAAACAAGCAGGCAGATTCAAATGCTGTATTTGTGTAATTTGCATGCTTCAATAATGTTTTATGTATTATGCTGCTTATAAGCTAAAATGTACATGCACGCTCCTGCAAATTTAGGTAAATTATGAATAAATTAAATCTTATCTAAATAAACAAGTGTCTTTTTGAACAGAAATGCAAGCTGTCATGAATATTTAAGTGGACAAGGATAAATCCTCTTCATACAGTGTTACTTCAAAGAGGATTTTAAAGCTTCCTGATTTTTAGTTAGGGGAAAGTAAAGAAAAGAAAAGAGGAGGGGAAGGGAACCTCAGGCCCAGCTGTTCTCCAGGGAAACCGCTATTGAGAGATCTGCCCCTGTGGAGACAGGCAGCAAAAGCTCTTTTCTGGAGGGCTGCGAGGGCTTTGCTGCCGTTGTTTTGTGTCTGTGTTATTTCCTACCAAAGGAAGAGTCAAAGTGTCTGCAGAACAGAACGTCACACCGAGCCCAGTGGGAAACGGGCACTGGGGAAAAGGAGAAGAGGGAAACCGAGGGCAGAAGCTGCACGATTTGGGGATGCACACCTGCACCCAGCTGTGGGCCAGATGGGGACCAGCAGCTCTGAGCAACCATGCGACCCCACGTGTGCTCCTCCCCACAGCACAAAGAGATCGATGTGGAACCAAGGCAGCAAGGAAGAGCCGGGAGATCAGCCCGCACCTCTGCCCATCCCTCCTAATTGCTCGGTTGCCAGCACTTAGCCCCAGCCTCACCCACGACACCAGGGGGCAATGTGAGGCTTAATTAACCACAGTCTGCAAAGAGCTCGAGATCCTCCGACAAAAGGTGTTACAGAAGGGCAGAGTGTTATCAGCTGGAAATAAACCCTGGATAATCCTTTCATCCAGCACTAGATGTCTCGCAATCAAATCCTTTCGGCGTGGTGGTGCTGATTAAACCCCATCTGGTGCTGCACCAGGAGCTGTGTGGGAGCTGCGGGTCCAGCGGGCAGCTTTCCTCCAGCAACACGTGCCAGCACACATCCACATTCCCTTGCTGCCTTTGACCTCTTTACCACAGCTCACCATTCGCTACTCAGGTTCAAAAGATGGACATGGACACACCAAGGACAAAAACCAACTTGCAGCACACATGAGAGAACTACCATTGCAGCACTGAGATGAAGGTAATGATACCCATCCCTGCTACAAGGGGACATTCCTTCTCCAGAGGTGACAAAGGGAAAACTGCTCAAGGTTTTCAGTTGCTGCTTTGGAAAAACACAGCCAATTTTACTCAGAGAGTTGAAAAAAGGAATAAGGGATGCAGGTAGTGGATTCTGCATTGGGAAATGGAGTTTTACGTGTATTCATGTTGGCTTTAAAGCACGAAGGGCTGAAGGGTACCCATCCCTCTCCCTAGCAGCAAATACCACCTTTCCAGTAGCAGACCTGCAAGCACGAGCCTCCAGCACTTACCAGCCTGGGATATTCCTGCCCATCACTGTGGCACTTTAAGAAGCAACCGTCAATGGAGAAGAGCTAAAACCACCCCTAATGAGCCATTTCAAAGCACACAGGGGTTGCATTTATTAAGCAAACACGTGTGGCAGGGTTATCATTTAAAAGTGTAGAATAAGCAAGCTGGCTTAATAATTAATGTGTGTGTTATTAAGAGATAATAGCAGCAGCACCAAAACGTGCAAAGCAGCTGATGCCATTTCAGGCTGAGTAACAGCAGCAGAGATACTTAATGAACTGCAAAAGATGATGCTCTGAGCATACCCCAGCACCACAGCTGGGGGGAAATCATCACAGAGTGGCCACAGCCACAAAGCCCAAAGCCATCAAACCCTGCACCATCCCTTTATCTCACTCTGCTTCCTCACACCACCCACGATCAACCCTGGGGTCACTCATTCCCTTCATAGCAGCAGGCAGGGATTTGTTGTGGGACAGAGCAGACGTTCATCAAAACACTGAGGTTGGAAAAGACCTCTGAGATTCCCAACCCACCCCACCATACCCGCAGACTGCATCCCTCCATGCACAGCCCCACAGAGCACCCCCAGGGATGGGGATCCCACCACTCCATGGGTGAAGTTATGGCTGACACAAGCAGGTTAGGAAGCCCTCATCCAAGCACTACATCCTGAAGGGGCAGCAAAAAGCACAATCCTGGATGAACTGCTTCCCTCCCTGCCCATAGAGTTGTTTCCAGCTTTGAAATTTGAGCAAACTAAGTGTAACACTGTAACGTGATGGAAAGCACAGCAATGACAACAGAGTAGCGAACTCCCAGGCTACAATAAGGAAGGACCTGCTCAAATACAACAGCCCTAGGCACAAAAACAATGGAAAAAGTCTGCTTACCTTTGGAAGGCCTCAGGCAGCCAGGGATCACCAACAAACCCCCCACACCTCCACTGCCAGCCCTTAAATGAGGGCTGGGAAGGGGTGGATCCTGGCTGCAGCCCTTCCATCACTCAATGCATTGCATGCACCTGAGCTGCCCTGGGCTGGCCCTGCCTTCCCACCAAGTCACCATTGCTGCTTCAGGCTGTGATTCAGCAATGCCACAACACCAGGAGGAAAAGAGGAGGGAAAGAAAAGATCTTTCTGCTGCATTGGTTTGTCGGTTCTTTAAATCAAAGCCATTTTTGGAGTCATACAAAAGCAGAAAGGGTTATGAAATCGGTGCAGTTGGATCATTGTTGTCCCTTGCAATGCACTCTGCATTTTCACAAGTTACACAGACCAGTTCTGTTTCAAGGCTCTTCTGACACAACCCAGCTCAGCCTCCTGGGGAAGTCATCAGAGTTTCGTCCTTCCTGAAGGATCTGCAACACTCATTTACAGGAGGCACTCGCTGCCCTCCCACCCGCACTATTTCAATTCCATGCTAATGAATTAGTCCCAGTCCTCATTCAGCCCCTGGGGAAACAATTTCATCCTTGTTCCAGCTCACTTCTTTATGAAAGGTGTAATTACAGATTGAGCTGGGCATTTTAGTCTGGAATACTGCCCTGCAACACCCATTTGCTGCCACCCCTGCGAGGAGACAACGGCACTTGCCCAGCAACAGCGAGCCCTGCAAATCCCTGCCCTTCAAGCAGAAAGATCTGAGCTCAGCCTGACCGCTCAGATCCATCCTCCAAAGGAAAGCAAGTTGGTGTGGTGAGCAGATACACAGCCAGTTCTGAAAGCATGCTCACATGCATGCAATGCAGCCCATTAGCTCTCAGCATCCTCATGCAGCAGGTAGCAGCCTGCTGGTCCCTTGCTGTCTTGGTGAGGCCAGGATTCCACCGGTCACCTCCCCATGCTGCTGTGGCCATTTCCATCTCTGAGCCCCAAGGATGAGAAGTTTGATGCAGAAATGCTGATGCAGCTGGAGCAGCAGGTGGGATGGGTCTCCCTGGAAAGCTGTTTAGATAGCTCCTGCTTATCCAGTTTTGTTCCCCGTGACATTTAATCAATCAGACTAAGTTAGGAGCAGGCTTTGGGGGAAATCTTAAAGATGTGTCCCATTTGCCTTCCTCGTGGCTTCCAACAAAAACATATTTACAGCAGCAGAAGGGAGGGCGAGGGAAGATGAATGAAATCACCTAAGAAAGGGAAATGAGCAAACCCCAAAAAGCAATGCCTTTATTTAAAAATACATACTCGAGAAGTCTAATCACAGAGCACTCAGCTGTGAGGTCTATCCATTACCAAGAGACTGACAACACGTACCAGTAGCCAGTCGGGGAACTTTACTTAATAAATCAAAGCTGACAAGTGCTCCCAAACTGATATAAAAAGGCTCTTTAATGTCTGTGACCTGCATAAGTTTTATTCATTTTACTTTCTAAAATAATAGATGAATAGCAATCGAAAACAATCTGTTCCCCTCAACTGGGAGTCATACATCTTTATTTTCACTGTGGGCAGGGAGGAGGATGCTGGGAGCAAAGAAAAGCCCTTGGGAGGGGTTATGCAAGTCATGAGGTTGGGGGTTACAGTGCTGGGAGAGGGCACGGAGCTGCAGCCAGGAGCTGTGCTATCATGCCAGAGCCTTACTGCCCTCAATGTGAAAAGCTTCAGCAATGAATTGGATTGGTGCTAAATCTCCCCTCTTTTAGTTTGAAACCCTTGTCCTATCTCAACAGATGGGATCCTTCTCACAGCCCCTCTCCCTGGAGCCCTCCCTTGTCCCAGCTGCACAGCCCCAGCCCTCAGCTTGTCCTCATAAGAAGGCCTTCCATCCCTGGCACCATTCTGTAGCCCTCCTCTGGACGTGCTCCAACAGCTCCACGTCTCTCCTGTGTTGAGGAATCCACATCTGGATGCAGTGCTCCAGGTGAGGCCTCAGAAGCAGAGAGCAGACGGGCAGGATCACCTCCCCCCACCTGCAAGTTAGCAGCTAACAGCAGAAGCAACTAACTCAAGTAATTCAGGCATGCGGATGACCACCAAGCTTCCAGCAGACAGGTGCTGCAGAGAAAGACACTCTGCTTAGCTAGAAATGTTGCTTCAAAGAATCAGCTACTACTTTTCCACCGTCGGTAGAAACTCCCTGACAACTCACACCATCAGCTTCCCTGCACTGTTATTGTTTAAAAACAGAAAACAGAAAATAATTTCTCAACTGCTACCAATTTCGATCAAATTACGTCTACATTGCAGGATGGCAAAGAGGAGATTTGAATTGCTGCGTTCTTGCCTCTTCCCTCACCCCGCCTCTCAGCTTTCAGAAGAAATAAGGTTTGATCTTTTCAAATGCAAATTAAGCAATTTGCAAAATATGTATTTTGGCATATGGGCAACTTGGCTTTCAAAACAAACCGGGGTTTTATTGATTCTGTGAACCACCGCCCGCGTTATCTGCGGACCATAATTTTCAGCTTTAATGAGAAGAGATGCTTTTCATTTAGAGTAATAACTGCTGTGCTCCCATGTTTGGGCCCCTGCCCTCCTCACACACCGCTCAGCACAGAGCAGGGCTGGGCGCAGAGGGTGCCCTCCCTGTTTGCTTGGTCCTTCATTCGCATTGTGGCTACAGAGCGCTCAGGAGGATCGGCTGGAATAAATCACCACCCATCCTGCAAGTTTGATCAACTTCCAGCCCAACCAGCTTGCTGGTGATGAAAGGGACCATAAAACAGCAGCGAGCTCTGCACTGCATGTTATTATTTCCATGCTCTGCCTTGCTCTGGGAGCAGCAGTACTGTACCACTGACTGCTGCATGCTTTGGCAGCTCTGCACCTATAAGCTCTAATTAGTGCCCTCTCTCTGCATGGGGATGGGGAGAGCAGTGGGTGGCACGAGGGCTGTGCAATGTGCCCCATATTCTCCTTCAGACCTATTTCTCTCTTCCAGATCTCATAGTATCAATTTCTCTGACCCTACGCTCCCGAACCAGGGAAATGCCCAGCACAGCAAAGCCACGCTGGCAGCACAAGATAAAACCAGGAACCTCCATCCCAAACACACAAAATGGGCATTTTTCAACATTTCTGCCAGCAGCTTCCATTGTGCTGGGAAACAGCCCTTATCCCCACACTGCGCCTTGCCAAGGGAGACTGATCCTTTTGCCAGCAACTGCTGCGCAGTTGCAATGGGAACCTTCCTGCCATGCAGGGCTGACTGACAGGACGTGTCACCAGGGACCATTTCCTCTACCTATGAAGCGCAAAGAGCGATTTTGCTCTTACATCCCAGGAACAACAAGGATAAGCTTCTTAACAACGGCGGGATGCCCAGTGCTGCATTAAGACAACGTCCCAGCAGACAGAAGGATCAGACTGAATGCAGGAGACCAGGGAATGCATTGTGCTTAAAGCACGATGCAGAAGGAGCGATGCACAGCCCAGGGAGGAGCGCCAGGCCAAGCTCAGCCATTTGGGATGCTACACCCTTCTTATGATGAGAACACCCCCTGTGCAGTGAATGCAGGTGGGAGCAGCAATGAAAACAACGGCATGCCCTGAAAGCTGGGAATTATGCTCAGTGCCAACAGCATTTCGGCACTCAGCCGCCTCCCTGCTGATCTGCAGCCCGAGAAATTTGGTGGTGTGATGACAGCTGAGAGCCAGAGCTGTATTAAACACGAGACCAGGAGATATTTTCTCTTCTAAACTATCACAGTTACTGAGCTATTCTAGGTTTGCTCCGGCTGAGCGAGGCACAGAGGCAGAGAGGTGCTGGCTTTCCCTCTATGGGGCTCCTTCATGGAGCAGCTCTGCAAGGAAGGGACATGGGGAGTCCTCCCAGCAGCCTGGCTGCAGCTGAGACAACAAGCATCAATAGCCAGGAGTGGCATCGCAGTGGGTCTGCTTCAGTGCTCGGATCAGCTGAGGCAGGAGGAGCTGTGCAATTGTAAAGGAAAGGCCCCAAACCCAATGGTGCCTGAGAGCTGTGGAGTGAGCACCAAGCAAAGCCAGGAACTTGGCTGCCCCTGAGAGCCACAACATAGCCCAGCTCTGCAGCACAGCACCGGGAAGGCAAACACAGGAGCTGAGGAACTGGAGATGTGAAAAATATTTGTGGATGTAAACAATGCCAAACAGCTAATGGAGGTCGCTTTGTTTCTTAAATCCGAACATTTCAGCGTCAGCACTTCTGAAATAAAGCAATTTGATGCTTTAGAAATAAATTTCTTTTGAAAGAACATTTTAAATTCAAATCATTCTGAAAGCAGAACGCTAACACAAACACGAGGGTTAAAAAGTCCCCAAACCCAAAGCTGAGTGTTTTGCATGGCCTTACAACGATCTGCTTTTAAATCTGTTCTGTGAGAAAAGAGCACTCGACCACCACTGCCACAGTGTGACCTGGCCTGTGTTCAGAGCTCTCTCCTGCCTGGTTTTTGGCTCAGCCATGGAACCCATCCACTCTACTTTGAGACACCAGCACAGCACAACCCCTGCAGCACGGCGTGGACCCTTTGCCCAGGCACAGAAGAGTCCACTTTCCTCCTGGCCCCATTAACACGGGCACAACCCCCTTCACCCCCACCCCAGACTTCTTCAATAGTAACATGAATATCAATAAAGCATTAATGAGCAATTTTCCCAGCTTCACCGGCTCTTACTGGAAATAAAACCTGACATCCCTTATGTCATTGACTACCTCTCATTTACCGGCTCGCCTGGGCTGACAGATAACCAATAGCCTCCTGCATTCATTCGCCTCCCAAAATAGCAGGTTTTCACCATGGGCCTTAAGCCGTGTCTGGGCTTCAGCTCACCCTTGGGCCAATCTCAGATGAGCTGAATTCTTGCCAAGGAATACTCAAGCACATTGTTTTTCTAAGGCAGCAGCTACAGGCTGCAGTCCCTGCTGGAAAGACAAAAACAGGAGGGTGGAAGACAAAGGCCAGATGCAGAAAGCAGTTGTACGCTTGCAAACCAAGGATGCCAGCATCTAGAAAGAGCACTTTGCATCATGGCCTGTCTAGATTTTGGGTTGCAATTCACAGTGTCTTCCTAAGCTGAACTCAACTGCTGAGAACTGGGTGAGAAATAGCAGCTCCTGCTTTGTAAGCTGGCAAGGACCAGCATCCCAAGTGGACACTGCCCTATCCTGAAACCTCCTTCACCACCCACACCTCCTGCTCTGATCCCCAGAACCAGCCTGCTGCTGCTTCGCTCAAGACTTCAAGCAAGACAGATGGGTGACATGATGCCTCCGGGTCCCCTTGAGCCAGATTTCTTATTCTGTGTTTCTCCAGGTCCAGAAGGAACTCTGCCTCCACTAAAAACAGCTGATGTGTGTCTAAGCTTCACTAAAGCCCTCCAGGGATGGAGGGCTCACATCCTCCCCACATAATCTGTCCCAGGGCTCCTCTCTCCTCACTCAGAAAAGGATTTTCCAGATGCTCAAGCTAAATATCCCCAGCTGCAGTTTGAATATGTGCCTACTGCTTTTCTCCACCATGTTGCTCACAATTCCCCCCTGCTTGGCCTCTGCTCCCCCCACTCTCTGCACTGGGCTGCATGCAGAGCACCCCACAAAGGAGCAGAGAAGCTGAAGGGAGAAAAAAGGAGAAAAGGGGCTTCTTTTTTCAACACTATACAGAAGTTTCATCAGTGGGGAAATGGGGCCGTCTGCTGGGGTGAGAGCTCAGGTTGGGTCTGCAAGGCTGCGCTGGGTGCACAGCAGCTGTAGAAGACCCGTAAATAAGCAGAGTGGGCACTTCCCAGGGAATACAATATTAAAGAGAAAACAGGACCAAAACATGGGAGAGGGGAATGCTTTGCCCCTTTGGAGCCAAAGGTTTCTGGCGGCAGATTTTTCCTGCTCTGTCACTGCTAGAATGCAGAACCGTTCCCTGCATCGAGAAGGGATTTTTCCCTTCCCTTCCCATACATCATTTACAACATACTGCAGCGATTTGCCAACGTCAGTTTAACTCTGTAACACGAAGCAAAAGAAACAGCTCACGATGCATCGATTCTCCATTTCTGCATGAGGCGAGCGGGTGTCTCTGAGCATGAGATGCAGGAGAAGGGCACAGCACAGAGTCCCACCTCTGCCCACCCTGCATGCAGTGCCTCCTCGTGCCTTTGGGGCATGCAGCAGGAATGCAAGCTGAACCCACACCTATGTCCCAGCCCTGCTCCTGGGGGTTAATCGAAGCAAGTCAGGCTTGAGGCTTGCTGTTTGCCCAGGCACTGCTTGTTATCCTCATTTTAGTTGCCACTGAAAAAGAGAAAACGTGGCATGAGCCCCACGGGATCCACTCCACCACTCTTGAAGCCAATGAGACCCAACGCGGAGCCCACAGAGCTCCTTCCCATGAGGAGAAATCTGTGGAAGTCAAAACCTCTCTGAGAAAGCAGTCAGTTTTGACACGGTTTTCATTTAGAGAACCTCTTTCCTTTTTGCGAGGGAAAAGTGCTTTAAAATGTCAAAACACTGATTTATTTATTTATTTGGAGCAAAATGACATTTCACTTTGAAATGTCAGTTAATTTCCAGCTTTGAAAGTTTTTACAAGATGCAGCAGTCGAACTGATTTCCTGACAGTATCGAGACGTTCTCAGTGAGCCCGGCTGGAACACGGAGGGAAGTGCAGGGTTGGAAGGGAAACAAAAAACCCACTGCTATTCCAAGCCTTTAAAATAACAATAGAGGAGAAAAAAAAAAATAATAATCATTTGGATTCTCAGAAGGCAGAGAAGAAAATTGCCTGCTTGGCTGTGCTTTAAGCCACATCGGTATTTACAAGTTTTACTTGCAGCAATTAAACTTTCTGAATGGATTTGGGTGATTGCTAGCTGAGAATAGAAAGCCTACTGCTGCTTCTGTGCTTCTCGGTGCTTTCTTAATCCGAGGAGAGGTGGGAGCTCATGGAGAAGCACTGTGAGCTCATTGTGGAGCTGCTGGTGAGGGGACAGAGCGCAGGGAGATGCACCCTACACCCCCCCACCATGGGGCTGCTGCTATCGGAGCCAACCTGATGGAGAGTGGGGTGTCCCCTGAGCCTCCTCAAAGGAACTGAAGAGGAAGGACATGTAGCAGCTCCATAGAGCCAGTTTGCCTAGGCTAAGCCTGTGCTTAGCCTTGGGACTCCCAGCCAAATACCCTTGGGACTCCCAGCCAAATACCCCCACTTCCATCTCCAGCCAATGGGACTCACTTTTGTGAGTGAAATCCCTCTTGCAAGCAAGATCTGTGATTCAGCAAAGCTCTTAACTTGCATGTTCTTAACTCCCATTGATTTCAAGCACTGGATGGCTTTGCTTAAGTACTTTCTGAAGATGTTTGGCCGGAAGGGGTCCTTTCAAAGCACTGCCATTGACCCTAAAAGGATTGCAAGCTGGACACGTGTTGGAATGGAACGACACCATCAGCTCTGACCCTTAAAGCCAAGCAAAGTGCACAGAGCTCACTGCCTCCATCCTCCCACTGCTTCCTCCTACTCCCAGCAGCCCCCAGAGCCACGTAAACACTGCACATAATAATCACCATAGAAATTTAAAGCCAGCAAGCTTTGTCAATGAGTAAGTGTTCCAAAACAGAAAATTAATAAATCCCCTGAATCCATAATAGATACATCTTTGTTCAGCCAGAGAGCTTTGATATAAATTGTAGCTTTTTAGGACTGCACTGTCAGAAGCGTAATGTATCACCCAAGAGTGGATCCGAGTTCAAAAGTACATATAATAATATAATTAAGATAGCTTGACAAGAATGTATTTTAAAAGTATAAAATACCTGCAGGTATAATGGCTTCATAAAGTCTGTCAGATTTACTTCTGCTGTGAAGAAATTTAAAATGTTTTACTCTAATGCAATGCAAATTAAGTCAAGGATATTCGTATAGCACGGTCTTTAAAAAAAAAAAAGAAATAAGGTGGAGAGAGAAAAGAACCAGAAGGCAAGAGCAGACCAAACAAGGGGCTGGGCTCTCTAAGCAGTGCGGCTGCTCAGTTTGTCTGCTGAGCCCAAACAAGCCAGAACCTACAGCATCTACAGCATCCTGCAATACCTACAGCACCTACAGCACCCTACAAAATCTACAACACCTACAGCATCCTACAATACCTACAGCATCACTTTCCCACTGACTGCAGGCAGGCAAAGCAGAAGCACGATCCTCCTCGCAGGTTTTTCTTATCATCCCAGCACTACAGCATGGATGTGTTTTATATTATCATTTGCAGGTGGAAAGTGATGTTCTTCTCATGTTTTTTTTCTTTCCCTTATTGTACTGAAAGCTTCAAGTAATAGAGAAAGTGCAAGTGAGAAGGAGCAAGTAGAGGATGGAAATGGAACCCAACCTGAGAAGAGTTTGGATACCTTCTCTGGGCATCTCCTTCCCAGCAGTGAGCTCAGGATCAGATGCACACCCAACCCCTCCTTCCCACAGAGCCCCACCGCCCAACGACTTCAAGCAGAGTACATATTTTCCTGATTTCCAGGAAGAAAAGCCATTAAGAAATCAATACCAGCATACTAATAAAAAACTTTGCGCTTCTCAATTTACTTGCCCCCAATGGTTGGGTTTGGGATTTAAATGACAGCTCTGCTGAGATGCACAAATACCTCAGATATCATGGGCTGGGAACGGCTTTTTCCCTCCCTCACTTTGCATCAGAGTGACTTTTTAGCATTTCATTCAGCACGGACAACATGAACCAATGCAATCCACGTTCTAGCAGGAAGGTAACGTGCAAAGACCCATCACAGCACACGGGACTTGGCATCTCTTATCCTCAAAATGCTTTGCTGCCTCAGTTTTCCCATCCACACAACAGAGATGTCCACCCCTTCTCCCATACCTCAATGAGATCCACTCAACAACTTTGCAGGAATCTGTCTTCCATGCAACAGAACTCTTTGCTGCTGCATTCATTCTTCCTCCCATCTCAAAGAAAAGAAACACCTTTTAAGTTTTAATACAGCACTTGAAGGTGATTTTTTGGCTTCCAAAACAGATTCCAAAGCAGTAGCCGGCTCCAGGAGGTGGGTTTCAAGAGCCTCAAGGCACGAGACATGAAGAAAAGTGCACACAGCAGCAGCACCTCCAGCACTGTGCTTTGTTCCCAGCACAGCCCCAGCTACTGAGCAGCAGCCAGCGGGGACGGCCCGGCCCTGCAGCAGGTGGTGCAGTGCTTCACTGCAATTACTGCTGTTAAGTCACAAAAAAACAAAGATGTCAAGAGTCTGTGGGGAGAGCTGGGAGGATGCAAATCAAGATACATTTCCCAGAGTCTATGCCAGGTGGGAAGGGGAAGTGTGAGCTGATTAAATCTGTGCTCGCGTCAGATGGGGAGAGGACTCCTTCCATCTGTTAGCTCACCAGAGAATCCCTCGGCTGCTACCACTGTGCTCCCTCACTTTGGCAGCCATGGGTTTGCAGAGGCCGTGCCTGGGGAGGTGCAGGTTGGTGCATCCCCTCCTAGCCCACCCCAACAGCTCTTACCTGGGAATGTCAGCACTGGAGGGGAGGAGCACATAATGACCCCAGCCCTGGGCCTGACCCCTCTCCTCCAGCGGACCACGGGATGCTTCCCACCTGCTGCACCTATAGGCACATTGGGAAATCTTTGAGTCCTTCCTCTAATACAGTGGGATTTTCTATTCCCATCCGCAGAGCAGGAGGCATGGATGCTCCCCACCCCACAGCTCAACACAGGGCTGAGTGCCACTGACATCCTCACAAGGCATTGCAGGAGCAGAGCACCACACTTCCCTCCATTGCACTGATGCTCCACTCCATGCAGACCACGCTCTGCTCCCCCATCCACCTCTGTCTCACCCTCAGAACTCGTCAAGGTGGCTTTTCTGTTTTATTCCTTTTATCCTATAATTATGACGCTCCAGAAATCAACGCTTCACCAACAGACTAAAAATGCCCTGAGCACGTGAGGATCTTTTCTGTTGACATCGCTTTCTGTGAGGGTTAACACTAAGGAAAAATATAAAGCTTCCCTCTCTTGCAGCTTTTATTGGCAATCCATTCTCATTAAGCCAAACACATTTGTCTTCATAACGTGTACTTTACAATTACAATATCAAAGGGTTCGTATCTACATAATAAAAATGATCTATAGAATAATACAAGGGGAAAACATCATAACATAATGTTGTTATTAATGAATCCAATGGGACGTAGGAAAGTGATATTCCCATGGGGCAGCTCCATACCCTTCGCTGTAATAAATTGTGATGGGCCTTGAGACCAGCACTGAGGGGTAGGGAACAGGAGATGGGAAGGAAATTAAATCAACAGTTCCTCCAGTGACAGATGGAAAGCTGCACACGCAGGAGCAGTCCCTCTCCAAAGGTTTGGCTGAAGCAGTGCTACCTACACACACAGCACCTGAGATACAGCAAGAGGTGCACTGGTGCAGCACCAAACCTTCCCTGCAAGTCCTTTGCACCAAGCAGGGGCAGAGATGCTGCCGTGCACCCTAGGGAGCCTGCACCATCCCAGCCACCAGGCTCCTCAGCACCCAACTGCCTTCACTCCTCTGTGTCTTCCAGGCAGGATTCAGCAACGGGTTGGTTAGGCTATATTTGTATGAGATTACAGGGAACAAGGATAAACAGAAGGGGAGGTTTCCCCAGCCAACAAGGATGTTTTGGTGTACGAAAGTAGGGGAGGAGGAGGCAGCATTAAGCAAAGAGCCAGGAAAGCAGTGCTCATCTGCAGTAAATAGGGAGAATCTGCAGAGACTGAGTGCTGGAAAGGGGAGTGATGCTCCAGAGGTGCACAGCAAGCTAGAATAATAAATAACAACAACAGTAATAATAATAGCAGAGAAATGAGAAAAAAACCTGATGAGTGGGAAGAAGGTGGAACTCCTCTGACCAACACTTGAGAGTGGCTCTGCTCAAATCCTGCACCGTCAAAATCACAGCACTGAGTGAAGCCTCTGCACCAACGTTTGTCATTCAGCCTCTGTGGTCCCATTTATTTTTTACCAAACCAAGCAGGCAGATTTTATATAAAAGGGCATGTTATTGACTATCATTGGCAGCTCTTTGCAAACTCTACGAGCTTAACCAGAATTCATGGTTGTCAACATCAAAATACAGCTGCAGAGATGTTTTCTATTCTGTAATAGTTTTCTGAGGATATCAAAAACACCCATGCACACGAACGCAAAAGAACTCTTCCTATCAACGTTTCAGAAATAGAACCCAACTGGAAGGAAAACAATCCGGGAGATCAGACGACGACAGCAATACTTCTCAATGCTTCTGACATCCTGCACATCTTCTGTCTTCCTTTCCCCCTCTCCCTCCCTCTCTCTCTCAAAAAGACCAACGCAGCCAGCATTGAAAGCAGCCATTTCCAACCCACAACTCCGGCCATCAGCCACGTGGCACCGCAGCACTGCGGCGCTTCCCAAAAGTCTCTGTGTGTGATGGGACACAGCTGACCCCTGCCTGGGAGCCCAGGAAGGGACAAACTGCAGCCCCAGCACAACCCAGCACACAGTGCTGCACCGCTGCTCCTTCCATTGGAAAGAGGAAATTGATATAAATATCCGTCCCTCACAAATTCCGTTTATAATCGAGGTGAATAACTATTGCGTGAGGAGGGCAGAACTGCTGACTCCTTTATTTCTGAAAAATGTATTACAGAACCTTCCCTTTATAGGAAAAAAATGAGGAAAACAAAATCGATAGAGTATGAAACAGCATGAAAAATGCATTTTAAACCACTTTTTTTTTTTTTTGGTCTAATGTCGCTTTCCTGTAAAGCTTCTGCAGAAACACATATTTAAATGTAAATGTCCTCAAAGTAAATAGGTGAGGGCTGAGAAGATGAATAGGAATCATGAGCCACTTGTAGCAGCTCCCTGGGGGAAGTAATGCAGCACACTGTGGTCGTGCAGCACAGAGCGATCCCCTGCCCCACATACCTGTGGGGATCCCTTCCTGCCCAAAAGCCTATGGCACAACAAACCTGGGGCTGATGCTGCCCATGTTTCTCAGCTCCTCGTTGCCTGTGCAGCTCATGGCATTCAGTGCTGTCCTGCACTGCTCCAGAGCAACACAGTCCTTCAGCATCATGCAGGATCGCTCCTCCAGTCCTTCTGCTCACCACTGGCAGCCAGCCGGTGGAATTAACCTACCCAGGCAGCAGCAGAGGTATAATACCAGATCTAATTTCATAGATACTGTATATAGGCCACAAGCCTATAATCATAATAATACAGATGTTGGATACAGATGTTCCAGGCGCTAGCTGGGGTGCATCCTGTTAGTGTATTTATTCAGTCCAGTGCTAAAGCTGAGCTAATACCAATCTCCTTAGAGGATTAATAGACACTAACATCGCATTATCGAGCCATTAAACACACTTGGGAACGCGCCATTCTGTCCGGCTGTAATGCTTCTTACAGGAGTCATCCCCCACCAAGGGCAGCCAGCAGCCGGGCTGCAGCCTGGAGCTGTGGTCCTGAGCAGGAGATGGGCAGCAGAGCCACGGGCTGCTCCAGGGCAGGACGCTGTGCTTTGGAAGGGGAAACTGTGCTGATGAAAGGCAGAAGTCAGAAATGGGAAGAAATGGGTGTCAAGGTCATTCCTCATTCATTTTCCCTGCTGTTGCAATAAGAGAACGGGCACCATGGAGGCTTTGCTCATAAAGCTCCCCTTGTGAACAACCTGAAGACTTGCCCTCCTCTCCAGATGAGGCATTGGGCACACTGCCTGTAGGAGACATTGGGGTTAGGCACATTACCCCATCACAGCCAGAGACACAGCATAAAGCTTGCACTTCTAGGGTCCAGAATAGAAAGGCAAAATCCCATCCATCAGCAGTGGGAACACTTGCATTATCTATTACCAGCAAGGAGGAGAGCTGATGTGGCCGGCACATCTGAAATAACCCGAGAACACACCGTGGCAAGCAATTGTCTGATTGACCACATTCACCTGCTCTACCGTCACGCTGCTCTCTCCTACCTTTCACTCAGTCTCCACCTTACACAGTTTATTGACTCGACATCAATGAGATTTTCTCTTCCTTACTATGAAGGAAAGCAGGGGAAAAAAACCTTGGAATTATTTGTATTCTTCTATATAATACCTCTTTCAGAGACGCATCAGGAAAGTCCTTTACAAGTGAAGAAATAGCCAATATTTTAGAAGCTGTAGCGAGGCGCTTCAGCCAGGCTCACTTTATTGTAAAATTAGATGTCATTGTGAGAAGTACTGATATAAATATAAGTGCAAAAGGACCCTTCTGCTAATGCAGGAGCTGATGCAACAATGTGCTATTTCTCCCAGTCGTCAAAAACCCACCTTGATAGCTCAGCCCTTATAATACACAACATATTTACATCAAGCATAAAATAACTATTAGGCAAAAGAAGTACGGTGCTCCAATATCCAAGAATATTTACGGGAACGTAAATTATATCACCGAGTTTATTTTAGCCTGAGAAAGCCCTGTGGGGAAAGGATATTGTGCATCTTAAAAGGTAAATGTAAACTCTTCAATAGACAGCAGTCTTTGCTGGAAGGAGCACAATGTACCTGGGTAAATCTTGGAGCAATTACACAGCAAAGTTTTCTTTGATGAGGCAGAGATGTGATGACATGTAATTACTTTTTCAATGCTGCACTGTGTGTTTATCAAAATGTTAATGCAAGCATAATAACAGGCTGTATGTTTGTGCCGAGAATGTCAGAGCCTCCAGATGTCAATCACATCTGAAAATAAAATTGCAAATAAGCAAGAAGGCTTGATGGCACAACTGACAGCCCAGTGCTCAGGCGGCTGACAAGCACGCAGCTTCCCTCTCCCCTGGTGCTTTGTCACTGTAATGCACCTAATAGAACGGATATTTCTTTTATTAACCCAAATGGAATAGGCTGGCACTAAAATGAAATAAACCATGCATATCCATGTACAGAGGGAGTCTGTTAATAAGCACTTCTGTAGGCAAAGTTTGATGGGCTTCTAATTTCCCCTTGGCCCTCTCATTCTGTTCAGGCCACGAGAGATGTCACCATGCTGCAGGAGCAACCCAGACCTGGGAACATGGGGACAAGGCCTACAACCACAGCGAGTGGCAGCAGCACCTTGGCTGCATCCCTGGTCAGTATGCCAGCATTGACCCCGAGCCCAGCACACCCACAGCTCCGCTGATAGGAAAAATTCCTCTTTCCTCCTGCCTTCCTTCCTAACTCCTGCCCATGGCCTTTAGCTCCTGCCAAAAAGACCGTGTGCTGCTGAATCAATCCATGCAGAACCCACTGGCATCCACTGATGGCTGCTGAATGCTGATGGAGACCAAACAGGGCATGCTGGCTAGGTGGTGAAACACTGTGAAGCAATGGGTCACCTCTGCTGGTGCAGTTATTATGGTGACAGCCATGTAGGCTCCTAGTGAAAATGCAGCACTAACGGTGGTGGCTACGCAGCAAAAGTGGCATTTTGTAGCTGAGAATTTGCTCTAACAAAGTATTGTTGCACTCTTTGTATCTGCTGTAGAGGCCATGGAAATTAACAGGAGGCATTACTTTGGGAGCGACCCAGGTATTAGAGCTGTAATGCTTTTAGTGGTTACAAGGGGCAGCGCCCAGAGATGTCAGAGATGTCTTCCATGCTGGAAGAGCGAACTGGGAGAGCTGGGTGCTCCCTCACTGCTCACCTGTGAGCTAAGGGAGCTCAGGCAGCACGGCTGGTGCCCTCACACTGACTTGGGACGATGTGGGCAGGACGGTGCCCAGACTGCTTGGAGCCCATTGCCCTGCAAAGTGACGATCTGGAGAATGGAGCACCTGGGCCACAGCATCCCGAAGGCGGTGAGCAACGGAGACGTGAGGCTGCCAGTTGCTTGGCAACAGTGGCTACAGAAAGATTTTCGAAGTAAGGAGTGGGCTGAGGGCAGCGTATGGAAAGTTTAGCATCACAAGCAGTCGATGATCCCAGCTTTGCTCTTGGTAAGAGGAGCAGGGGAGTGACTTCAGTCTCTGAACACCACAAACAGCTAGCGTGGATTCACAGGAGGCTGTTTGGGCAGCAGCAACTGGAGACAGTGCTGGGACAAGGCAGCAATGCCCAGCTCACTGCCACTCTTCATGGGGTCAACAGCAGCGCCGTGCTCAGGGCCAGGTGTCAATGGGACTCCAAAGAAGCAGCTATTTGCAGCCCCACTCTGCAAAACTGCTTTCACCCCACTCACCCACTCGGCTCAATGCCTTCAGGAGTTTGGGATTTCAAAGCTTTGTGCAACGCAGCACCGATGACTGAAAGAGCTGTTTGAAGAGCTGCTGCCTTTCGGGAGGGATGGAACAGGGAGCTGCCAGCAGCAAAGGACATCCAGCTCTGCAATTGGCCTAAACAATGCTGCTCAAAACGATCCAAACAGTCAGCAAAGTCCAAGAACACTCAAGCAAATAGGATACTCAGAAAAAAAAAAAAAGTAGGAATTGGAAAGCTCAAGTATTTTCCATAGTAAGTGGCTTAATCCTCAAAGGAAAAAGAGGAAAAAAAAAGTGAATAGCCACTTGTTGAAGGGAGGAGATGGTGAACCGTGCCACGTGCTGATTTGGGGTTGGAAAAAGCACTGAAATGTTGGCTTCATTTTTCTTGCAGCACAGTGACAAAATTGCATAGCAGAAAATTATTGCCTTCAGAGGGCTGATGGTGATGGCTGATTGAGCTGATGATGAGGAAATCGCACCTCAGATCGGTATTAAAACAAAGCAGAGTGGAATATGGGGGGAAAAAATGCTCAGCAGAGAGAAAAAGTTGCTGTTTCCGCTCCTTACGCCACGAATGATTGGTAACAGACCTTCAGGAGACCACTACACTGATATCTGGGATGGTTAAACTTTATCTTCACGTCCTCAGCAGCTGAAAACTGAATCCCAAAGTGTTCATTTGCTTTCCTGCAAGAGGCTCCAGCAATGCACAATGTGATGGTCAAAGGCCAGCACAGAACCTGCAGCCCAAGGGATGCACCGGAGCATTTTCATCACTGCCACCAGCACCACCTCAGCAGCATCCGACCCAATGTTTGCAATGCTGCTTAATTACCTCCTTGCAGGTTGACAGCCTCGATACCCTGACTGAAAATAAAGGGTAGAGATTTGTCAAATGAGGCCTTGCAGCTGCTCCTGGGAGGCTGCAAGCTCTAAAAGGGATCTAAGAGCTTCCTGACAAGGTGCAAGATCTTGCATTCCTTCTAGCGGGGGCCGTACAATGCAAAATGTATTTAGATTTTGGCGCTGCTGTCAAAAGCAGGTGTTAGATAATTCAGTGATTAGTATGCATATCTAACTTCATTGCAGCCTCTGTTGATCTCTCAATTACAGTTAGCCGGGTCCTCTGAAGTTTGCAGGAGTTAATTAGAGCATTATGAACAGCCATGCTCTGCGGGAGAGCTCCGCCAGCAGCAGCCTCACATCATCCCCAACCTGCAAAAATGGGCAGGGAGCAGCTCTGACCCCACAGCCGTGGGGGTACCGCCATTCCATCTGGAACATGGGGAGAATAAATAACTAAATAAACAATTAGGACCCTTCAGTAAGACAGATTGGGGATGAACATCATCCTGCTGGCAATCAGTTCTTGATTCTGTGCACGGGAAGAACACAGTGCTGCAGAGCAGAGGAAGGAGAGTTCAGCAGCCACTGAAAAGTTGAGGATGTGGACAACGCATTTGAACTGCTCCATGTTCTCCTAAACAGCTCAGTACTGACAAGCTGTACCCAGCTGAAAACAGCTCCTGGTAAATTACTCCAACATCCGAAATCTGCTCCTCAGAAACTCACGACAATCACTAAAGTACTGTGTTTATCCCATAAAAAATAGTGGAGTTATCTGCACAACTCCTTAAGTTCAATTCCAGTGGAAATTTAGGGCTCCTAAGCAGGGCTGGGGGAGAGGCACCCACAAAAAGCCGCCTTTTGAAAAATTAAGAAAGCAATTTAGAAGTGGATAATTAGATCTCCTTCCCGTGCTGCGCTGGGAAAATTAAATTACTTTTTTATGAAGGTGTGTATTGGCTCTGAGACTATTGTGGGGAAAGATTATTCTTCCAATATCCCGTCTCCCCCCCC